>NW_020174575.1:152067-158333 GCF_003031525.2 Neophocaena asiaeorientalis asiaeorientalis | reverse complement strand
TGATACAGTGATATATATATATATAAGTTTGTTTTAAGTTGCTGGTCTCTTAATTTAAATGAAATTCCCATTTCCTGCATTTGTACTCTCCTCATGGTTGATGGTTTTGATATCATGTTTGTGTATGAATGATTTCCTGTTTATTGTATGTTTGCCTTTACCAGTGAGCTTTCTCATTTGTGATTTTCTTGTTTCTAGCTGTGGTCTCTCTTTTTTTCCCCCTGTCTAAGTAAATTCCTTTAGCATTTGTTATAAAGCCTATTTGGTAGTACTGAATTATCTTAGCTTTTGCTTGTCTTTAAAGGTTTTGATTTCCCCCTCAAATCTGAATGAGAGCCTTGCTGTGTAGAGAATTCTTGGTTGTAGTTTTTTCCCTTTCATCACGTTCAATATATTGTGCCACTCCCTTCTGGCCTACAGAATTCCTGCAAAAAAACTCAGCTGATATCCTTATGGAGATTCCATTGTATGTTATTTGTTGCTTTTCTCTTGTTGCTTTTTATATTTTTCCTTTGTGTTAATTTTTGTTAGGTTGATTAATATGGGTCCTGGCATATTCCTCTTTGGGTTGATCCTGTATGGGACTCTCTGCACTTCTTAGACTTGGGTGACTATTTCCTTTTCCATGTTAGGGAAGTGTTTGGCTATTATCTCTTCAAATATTTTCTCAGGCTTTTTCTCTTCTTCTTCTGGGACCACTCTAATTTGAATATTGGTGCACTTGATGTTGACCCAGAGGTCTCTGAGACTCTTCTCATTTCTTTGCATTCTTTTTTCTTAATTTTGTTCCCTGGCAGTGATTTCTACCATTCTGTCTTCCAGGTAACTTATCTGTTCTTCTGCCTCAGTTATTTTACTATTGATTCCTTATAGTGTATTTTTCATTGCAGTTATTGTATTGTTCATCTCTGTTTGTTTGTTCTATAGTTCTGCTAGGTCTTCATTAGATATTTCTTTGTGTTTTCTTGATCTGTGCCCCCATTCTTTTCCTGAGATCTTGGATCATCTTTAATATCATTACTCTACATTCTTTTTCAGTTAGATTGCCTATCTCCTCTCCATTTAGTTGTTCATATAAGTTTTTATCTTGCTCCTTTTTCTGCAACGTATTTCTTTGTCATCTCATTTTGACTAACTTACTGTGTTTGTGGTCTCCTTTCCACAGGCTGCAGGATTGTAGTTCCTCTTGCTTCTGGAGTCTGCCTCCTAATGAGTGAGTTTAGTCCAGAGGTTTGTGCAATTATCACCTTGACTGGTGTTGTGGTGACCAGAACCTGCCCTGAATATTGAGTGGTGTCTCCCCTTTGTTCTGTGGTTGTCACTGCCCTGTCAGAGGCAGGGTCTGCTCCCTAGTTGTTGTAGTGGAGGTCCCCAGATCTATTTCTTAGCAGTGTTTCTGACCTGCAGTGTGAGGTAGGCAGGATTAGAACACTCCCACTGGGAGAGAAGCCACTGAGTTGTCCTCCTCTGGAGCTATTCACCTGTGAGTGTGCTCTGTTGTGTCCCCTTTCACCTTTTGTGAGGGTTCACAATGTACACTGTTGTCGGCACTGCTCTCAGTCCCATCTTAACTGAGGGTATGCTAACAATTGGCTTGGGTGACTATCAGGCATTGTTTTCACCAGGCCACCAGTGCAGATCCACTGAGGTCAGGTCCCAGGACTGCAGTAGTCATGCACCTGGACCCACTGTGGGAACTATGGAGGCAGCTCAGATTCTGGCCTTGCCTAGCCCCTGCATGTATGTGCTCACAAAGCTCACAGCTGCTAAAGCCAGACCTGTTCCAGATGTAGGAACAATTGTTGTCCTTTTGGATGTTTTGCAGTTGCTTAATTTAAGAAGTTGTCAGGGGAGGTGTAATGTTGTGGTTCGCACAGTTGAAAGGAGAGATTTCAGCTCTTCTTCCTTAGTCATGTGGCCCCTGGGGCTCAGCTGATCATTACCCTGACTTCTTTCCTTCTGAAAAGCTGTGAAGCAGTTTAGAAAAAAAATATGTCAAGCTATCGTAGCCACATTTTCTTATTCAAATATGAGAAAGATATGTTTAAGCTTAAAATATTTTTCAATTATAAAATAGTTCGTGTTTGTTATAAAAATCCAAAGAACACAGAAAGGTAATCAGAATAAAATTGTAAAAATCACTCAAAATCCTACCACACTTTGATGAGTCTTCTAAAATCTCTTTATGTGTATTGAATGTACACAGAAATATGCAATACAGATCTATCTTTTCTGTAAGTGGTATACTATTCATATATGATTTTGTATTTTTTAATCCATATCCTGTTTTGATTAACAGAGAAACTCGTGCCTTCCTGGAGTGCTACTAGAAATTTCACAATAAATTAAATAACATTCCCAGAATGAATTTTAGACAGTGGTAATTGAAGAAGGGGGAAACTTTTTAGTTTAACCTTAAAATTTATATTTATTTCTTTAATCATCAGGTTGACATTTGCTTACTTTCCATAAAGCATAAAATAAATTAGAGAATAGAGAAACAATAGAAAGACAAACAACAAAACTAAGTGTTGAGTTTTTGGAAAGATAAACAAAATCAATAAACCCTTAGACTAAGATGAAAAGAGAAGACCCAAATAAATAAAATTAGAAATGAAAGAGGAGATATTATAAAGATGCCTCAGAAAAAATCGATCTAAAGTGATTATTATGAACAGTTATACACCAACAAATTGAATAACCTAGAAGAAATAAGTAAACTCTTAGAAACATACAATCCAACAAAATTGAATCAAAAAGGAATAGAAAGCCTGAACAGACCAAAAACAAATGAGATTGAAGCAGTAATCAAAAGCCTCCCAACAAAGGAAAGTCTAAGGCTAGATGGCTTCATAGGTGAATTCTTCCAAACATTCAGAGAAGAATCAATACAAGTACTTCTTAAACTCTTTTAAAAAATAGAAGAGAAAACACTTCTGAACTCATTTTATGAAGCCAGAATCACTGTGATATCAAAGCCAGACAAAAGCATCACAAGAAAAGAAACCACAGGTCTGTCTCCTGATGAACACAGTTGCACAAATCCTCAATAAATTACTAGCAAACTGAATTTAATAGTACATCAAGAGATTGTACACCATGACCGAGTGAGATATATCCCTGGGATGCGAGGATGTAGATCAATTTGGAAAGTACTGTCATCTTAACAATTTTGTGTTTTGATCCATGACCATGGGCTGTATTTCCAATTATTTAGATCTTTCAACATTGTTTTATAGTTTTAAGTGCACGTCTTACCCTTATTTTGTTGAAGTTGTTCCTAAGCATTTTATTCTTCTGATGCTATGGATAATGGAATTTTTTTCTTAATTTCATTTTTGGACCATTCATTGTTAACATATTAAAATAAAATTGATTTTTAGATATTGATCTTTTACAGTCTTGCTGTACTCGTTTATTCAGGGTTTTTTTTTTAAGTAAGAAGCATGGACTTTCCTGGTGGCTCAGTGGTTAAGAATCTGCATGCCAATGCAGGGTACATGGGTTCGAGCCCTAGTCTGGGAAGATCCCACATGCCGTGGAGCAACTAAGCTCATGCACCACAATTACTGAACCTGCACTCTAGAGCCCACAAGCCACAACTCCTGAAGCTCACGTGCCAAAAATACTGAAGCCTGTGTGCATAGAGCCTGTGCTCCGCAACAAGAGAAGCCACTGCAATGAGAAGCCCACGCACCACAATGAAGAGTAGCCCCTGCTCGCAACAACTGTAAAAAGCCTGCATGCATCAACAAAGACCCAACGCAGCAAAAAATAAATAAATAAATTTATTTTTTTTTAAATGAATTTATTTAGAGATACACATTCTATAGACAGAATGTGGTATGTTGCAGAAGGCAAGAATGGCTTTGGGAGAAACACTCCACAGAGTGTGGGCCACCTCAGAAGGTGAGAGGCCCTGAAATATGGGGTGGTTAGTTCTTATGGGCTGGGTAATTTCATAAGCTAATGAACACACATTTGTTATGATATATATATATATCACCATGCATATATCAATATATAATATCATTTATCTGTAGAAGAGATAGCTTACTTCTTCCTTTCCAATGTAGATAACTTTTAGTTGATTTTCTAGCCTAATTATCTTGGCTAGTGTTGACTATAAGTGGTAAAAGTGAGCATCCTTATCTTCTTCCTAATCTTATAGGGAAAACGTTCAGACTTTCACCATGAATCATGATATTAATTATAGGTTTTTCACAAATGCTCTTTATCAGGTTAAGTAAGTTTCCTTCTATATCTAGTTTTCTAAGAGGTTTTTTTATGTGACTTTTTCATATGTTTTTGCTGTGTCCATTGACATGATCTTACGGGTTTTGATAATTTTGTGTTGGTATGATGTATAAATTTTTTTTTATATTTTTAAACTTAAGAAATCTTTATTGAAGTATAATCGATATAAAGTTGACCCTTGAACAATACAGGTTTGAACTGCAAATATCCACTTATAAGTGATTTTTAAAAAATATATATATTAGATTTTTTTTTGAGATTTGTGACAATTTGAAAAAACTAGCAGATGAATGGCATAGCCTAGAAATATTTTTAAAAAATAAGAAAAAGTTAGGTATTTTCAATGCATAAAATATGTGTAGATACTAGTCTATTTTATCATTTACTACCATAAAATATATGAAATATATTATAAAAAGTAAAAATTTTTCAAAAGTTACACAAACACAGGCTCTACATGGCACCATTCACAGTCAAGAGAAATGTAAACAAATGTAAAGATGAAGTGCTAAATCATTCCTGCATAAAAGTAACTAATACATACAGTACTATGATAATTTTGTAGCCACTTTCTGTTGCTATTGTGATCAGCTCAAGTCTTGCGAGTATCTGCTTAAAATTCCATGTGATTATAATGATCTTTGCATGAGTAGTTCATCGCTCCAGTAAATTGTGTAGCACAGTAAAAAGACTTCTTACAGTTCTCCCATATTTTTCGTTGTGTTTAGTACAATACTGTGAACCTTAAATAACACTGTGGAACCCATACAAAGTACCACTAGTGTTGATGGAAGTGTTCCCAAGGAAAAAAATCACGACATTACAAGAAAAAGTTGTATTGCTTGATATGTACCATAGGTTGAGGTCTGAAGTTGTGGTTACCCACCATTTCAAGATAAATTAACCCAATGTAAGGATGATTGCAAAAAAAAGAAAAGGAAATTCATGAAGCTATCATTGCAGCTTCACCACCAGGCAGGAAAACCTTGCATTTTTTTTTGCAAAATTCATGTTTTTACTACTGTTGATTGTGCAGTCACTATGTGGTGAAGAATTGCTATAAGAAAGCATACCTATAGATTAATATAATTTGAGAAAAAGTGAAGTCATTACATGACAGCTTAAAGAAAAATGAAGTTGAAGGATCTAAAGCTGGAGAATTTAATGCCAGCAAAGGATGTTTTGATAATTTTAGAAAGAGATTGGCTTAAAAAATGTCAGGATAACAAGAGAAGCAGCTTTTGCTGACCAATAGGCAGCAGGTGAGTCCCCAGATGCCATTAAGAAAATCATGTGTATACATATAGGTGATTCACTTTGTTATACAGCAGAAACTAGCACAACATTGTAAAGCAATTATACTGCAACAAATATAATACAAATAAAAAAGAAGAAAATCATTGAGAATAAAGGATATCCTCCTGAACATGTTATCATCACAGATGAAAGTGCCCTACTCTGTAAAAAAGTGCCACAAAGGACGTTTATTAGTAAGGAAGAGAAGTGAGCACGAGGATTTAAGGCAGGAAGAGATAGGCTAGTGCTACTGTTGTGTGCAAATGCAGTTGGGTTTATAATCAGAACTGCCCTTATCTATAACGCTCTAACCTGTGAGCCTTGAAAGGAAAAGATAAACACCAGCTGCCAGTCTTTTGGTTGTACAAGAAGACCTGGACAATGAGAACACTTATTCTGGATTGGGTCCACCAATGCTTTGTCCCTGAAGTCAGGAAGTACTTTGCCAGTAAGGGACTGCCCTTTAAGTTCTTTTGATATTGAACAATGTCCCTGGTCATCCGGAACCCCATGAATTCAACACTGAAGCTGTCAATGTGGTCTACTTGCCCTCAAACACAAGGGGTCTAATTCAGCCTCTAGATCAAGGGGTCATAAGGACATTTAAGGCTCAGTACTGTATGAAAAGAATTGTCAACGTTGTGGAAGAGAACCCCAACAGAGAGAACGTCGTGAAGGTCTGGAAGGATTACACCATTGAAGGTGCCAACGTT
>NW_020174575.1:149172-151712 GCF_003031525.2 Neophocaena asiaeorientalis asiaeorientalis | reverse complement strand
AAATTTTTAAAAATAAAAAAAAAAAAAAAAAAAAAAAAAAAAAAAGTGGCGGTTGAAGTGTTCAAAATATGGATCTTGGAGAAATTCAAACGCTAATCGACACCACACCAGAGGAATTAACAGAAGACTACTTAATGGAGATGAGTGCTTTTGAACCAGTGCCAGATGGTGAGGAAGAAGACGTAGAAGAAGCAGCACCATAAAATGGATTGACGTTGTACAATTTGGCAGAAGGGTTCTGATTATTCAAGACTGCTTTTGACTTTTACGACATGCACCCTTCTATGATATGGACACTGAAACTAAAGCAAATGGTGGGAAAAGGATTGGCATTGTATAGAAACATTTTTAGATAAATGAAAAAGCAAACTAGGCAGAAATTACATGTACTTCTGTAAATTTACACCAAGTCTGTCTGCTTCTCCTGCCGCCTCTGCTGCTTCCTCCACTTCTTCTCCTGCTGCACCTGAGGCAGCATGACCAACCCTTCTTTCTCCTACTCCTCTTCCTCCTTCTCCTGCTCCTCAGCCTACTGAATGTGAAGACAATGAGGATAAAGACCTTTCTAATGATCCATTTCCAATTAATGAATAATAAATAATCATCGTGCTGTACAGTTAATAATCTTGTCTGTTGTGTATGTGTGTATCTTCATGTATGAGATATTTTTGTGTCATCATCATCATCACCTAAGTATGCATCATATAGAACATCATATGCAAAGCTTGTATTGAAATGGATAGCCTATCTTTACATCGGTATAAGGTAAGTTATATTTAATATAAAATCAATCTGTTCATTTTTTTACTGTTTTATAAGCTTGCTTTCAATGAATTACATAACCATACCCTATGCCTCTCGCTCTTCTAACTGGAGAAACTGCATATCAGCCTATCATCACAGGTAAGTGTTTTTTTTTAATATACAAATGTTTCCAATACTGTATTATGAATTTGACTGTAATACTGTATGTCATAAAATTTTTGTAATGATTCATTTATTAGTGTACAGGCTAGGCTACTGTGAAACAATTATATCAATTACACTAGGCTACCATAAAGCAATCCTATTGCTGCTTCTTTGTTATCCGTGCATGAATCATTATATCTGTAAATAAATATGAATTTCTTTTTCACATTAACTTTTCATTTTTGATGTCTAGTGTTAGTAATATGTATATCATTTACAATGTTTTGTATCATATAAGACAATATTGATCTGAGTGCTGACAGATGATTCATCTTGCAAACAGATGATGTAAATATACAGTACTGATAAAGTACAGTACCGTAAACACATTTTCTCTTCCCTGTGATTATCTTTAAAGTTTCTTTTTTGTAGATTACTTTATTGTAAGAATACAGTATATAACACATATAACACACAAAATATGTGTTAATCAATATTTTATTTTTTTCAGTAAGCCTTCTAGTCAACAGTAGGCTATTAAGAGTTAAGTTTGGAGGCAGTGAAAAATTACACTTTGATTTTTGACTGTGCAGGGGATAGGTGTCCCAAATCCCCACGTTGTTTAAGGGTCAGCTGTACAATAAACTGTACATATTTATAGTGTGTAAATAAATTCATAATGTTTAAATAAATTCATATAGTGTTTGACAAATTTATTTTCTGCTTTATTGAGTTATAACTGATATATAATAGAGTGTAACTTTAAAGTGTAAAAGGTGTTAATTGTATTCATTTGTATATTGCAACATGACTAAAACCATGGTGTTAGCTAACACTTCCATCATATCACATAATTATAATTTTATTGTTTTGTAGTGAGAATATTTAGGACTTACTCTTTTGGCAACTTTCAAGTATTTAATACAGTATTGTAAACTATAATTAACATGCTGTACATTAGAACCCTAGAACTTATTCATCTTATAACTGGAAGTTTGTACTCTTTGACCAACATCTTTCCCATGTTCCTCATACCCCATGCCCTGAAAATTCCACTCTAGTTTCTGCTTCTATGAGTTGGACTATTTTAGATTCCACATGTAAGTGATATCATACAGTATTTCTCTTTCTTTTTCTGACTTACTTTACTTAGTATGATAATTTCTAGGTCCATCCATGTTGTTGCAAATGGCAGAATTTTCTTTTTTCTCGTGGATAACTAATATTCCATTGTATGTACATGTACCACATCTGCTTTATGCATTCATTCATTTACAGACACACAAGATGCTTCCATATCTTGGCTATTGTGAATATGTTGTAATGAACATGTGAGTATATACATTTCTTCAAAATCCTGTTTTTATTTCCTTTGGATATATATCCAGTGTGAGGGATTACTGGATCATATGATAGTTCTATTTTTAATTTCTTGAGGAAAGTCTATACTGTTTCCCATAGTGACTGTACTTATTTTTATTCCCACCAATATTGCACATGTTCCCTTTTTTAATATATTTAAAAATCTTTTTATTTGCAATGCTGTGTTAATTTCAGGTGTACAGAAAAATGGTTCTGATACACACACACACACGCACACACACACACACATATATATATATATATATATA
>NW_020174575.1:124708-149095 GCF_003031525.2 Neophocaena asiaeorientalis asiaeorientalis | reverse complement strand
TATATATATATATATACCACATCTTCTTAATCCATTCATCTGTTGATGGACACTTAGGTTCTGTCAATATCTTGCCTAATGTAAATAATGCTGCTATGAACAATGGGGTGTAATTATCTTTTTGAATTGTTGTTTTCATTTTCTTCAGGTGTATACCCAGGAGTGAAATTGCTGGATCATAGGTAGTTCTATTTTTAGCTTTTAAAGGAAACTCCATGTTGTTTTCCATAGTGGCTGCACATATTTACATTCCCACAAAGAGTGTACTTGTACTAGAGTTCCATTTTACCCACCTCCTAACCAAGACTTGTTATTTGTAGAATTTTTTGATAGCTATTATGACAGGTGTTAGGTGATATCTCATTGTTGTTTTGATTTGCGTCTCTCTGATGATTAATGTTATTGAGCATTTTTTCATGTGCCTGTGGTCCATTTGTATATCTGCTTTTGAAAAATGTCTATTCAGGTCTTTGCCATTTCTTAATTGGTTTTTTTTTTATTGAGTTGTATGAGATGTTTCTATAATTTGGGTATTAACCCCTTATTGATAATATTGTTTGCAAATATTCTCTCCCATTCAGCAGATCGTCTTTTCATTTTGTCAATGGTTTCCATTGCTGTACAAAAGTTTAATTAGGTCCCATTTATTTATTTTTGCTTCCTTTGCCTGAGGAGACACACACACAGTGCTATGATTTATGTTATAGAGTGTTCTACCTATGCTTTCTTCTAGGAGTTTTATGATTTCCAGTGTTACATTTAGGCCTTTAATCCACTTTGAGTTTTTGTATATGGAGTGGGAAAATGATCTAATTTAATTCTTTTACATGTAGTTTTCCAGTAGTCCCAGTGCCACTTACTGAAGAAAATATCTTTTCTCCATTGTATATTCGTGCATCCTTTGTTGTAGATTAACTGACCATATATGCATGGGTTTATTTCTGGGATCTCTGTATTCTGTTCCATTTCTCTTTGATTCTTTTTTTTCCAGTACCATGCTGCTTTGATTACTTTACCTTTGTGGTGTAGTCTTAAGTCTGGGAGCGTAATACCTCCAGCTTTTTTCCTTTTTTATCAAGAATACTTTGGATCTTTGGGGTATTTTGTGTTTCATTGTAAATTTTAGGATTATGTGTTCTAGTTCTGTGAAAAATGTCATGGGTAGTTTGATAGGAATTACATTAAATCTGTAGAATTCTTTGAGTAGTATGGCCATTTTAACAATATTAATTCTTCTAATCCAAGATCACGGGATAGCCTTCCATTTCTTTGTATCATCTGTAATTTCCTTAATCAATGTTTTATTCTTTTCAGAGCATAGGTCTTTCACTTTCTTGATTAAGTTTTTTCGTAGGTGTTTCATCCCCTTTGATGCAATTTTAAGTGGGATTGTTTTCCTTTTTCTCTTTCTGATTGTTCATTATTAATGTATATAAAAGCAACAGGTTTCTCTATGTAAATCTTGTATCCTGAAACTTTACTGAACTCATGTTTTAGTTCTAATACTTATTTTGTGTAGAATTTAGGGTTTCTATATATAATATCATGTCATCTGCAAATAATGAGTTTTACTTCTTCCCTTCCAATTTTGATCCTTTTAATTCTTTTTCTTGTCTGATTGCTGTGGCTAGGACTCCCAATACTATGTTAAATAGAAGTAGTAATAGTGGGCATCCTTATCTTTTTCATGATTTTAGAGGAAAAGCTTGTAGCTTTTCTGTGTTGAGTATGATGTTAGCTGTGGATTTGTCATAAAATTCCTTTATTATGTTGAGATATGTTCCCTCCATACCAAATTTTATGAGAGTTTTTTAAAATTATGAATGCATGTTGAATTTTGTCATATGCTTTTGCTGTATCTATTAAAATCATCATGAAATTTTTATCCTTCCTCTTGTTAATATGGTGCATCACATTGATTGATTTGTATTTAGATGTTGAATCATCCTTGCATCCTTGGAATAAATCCCATTTAATCATGGTGCATAATCTTTTTTTTATATATATTGTTGAATTCAATTTCCTAATATTTTGTTGAGTTTTTTTTTTGTATCTATATTCATCAAGGATATAGGTCTGTAATTTTCTTTTTTTTGTAGTGTCTTTGTCTGGTTTTGGTATGAGGGTAATAGTGACCTTGTAGAATGAATTTCTCAGTCTCCCTTCTTCTTAAATTTTTTGGAATAGTTTGAGTAGAATAGGTATTAGCTCTTCTTTATATGTTTGGTAGAATTCTCCCATAATGCTATCTGGTACTGGACTTTTCGTTGCTGGGAGTTTTTGTTTGTTTTTTGTTTTTGTTTTGTTTTGGTTTGGTTTTGTTTTTGTTTTACAGATTCATTTTGACTACTAGCAATCAGTCTGGTCAGATTGTCTATTTCTCCCTGATTCAGTCTTGGAAGAATGTATGTATCTAGAAACTTATCCATTTTTTTCTATGTTGTCTGATTGGTTGGCATAGTATTTTCTTATGACTTTTTATATCTCTGTGATATTGTAGTAATTTATCTTCTTTCATTTCTTGTTTTATTTGGATTCTCTGCCTTTTCTTCTTGTTGAGCCTAGCTAAAACTTTGTCAATTTTATTTATCTTCTCAAAAAAAAAAAAAAACCTCTTGGTTTCATTGACCTTTTCTATTGTTTTTTTGTCCCTATTTTATTTCCTCTCTGATTTTTAATATTTTCTTTCTTCTGCTGAACTTGGGCTTTGTTGTTCTTCTTTTTCTAATTCCTTTAGATGGTAGGTTAGGTTTCTTATTTGAGATTTTTCTTGTAATTGGGGTAGGCCTATATCACTATAAACTTCTCAGAGTTTCTTCTGCTACATACCATAGATTTTATAAAGTAGTGATTCCATTTTGATATGTCTCAAAGTATTTAATGAGTTCCTCTTTGATTTCTTCATTGAGCCATTTTTTTAGTAGCATGTTATTTATTCTACACGTATAAGTATTTTGCCCATTTTTCTTCTTGTTATTAGTTTCTGGTTTCATACCATTCTGGTGGGAAAAAATGATTGATATAATTTCTATCCTCTTCAATTTGTTGAGACATATTTGGTGGCCTAACATGAGATCTATCCTGGAGAACATTCCATATGCACTTGAGAAGAATTTGTATTCTGTTGATTTTGAATGGAATGTCCTGTGTTTATCTGTGAAGTCCAATGGTCTAATGTGTCATTTAAGATTAATGCTTCCTTATTGATGTTCTGTCTGGATGATCTGTTCATTGATGTAAGTGGGGTGTTAGAACCTCCCATTAATATTGTATTGTTGTCAATTTTTCCCTCTATGACTGTTAATACTTGATTTGTATTTTTAGATGCCCCCATATTAGGTTCATGTATGTTATAGAATGTAATATCCTCTTCTAGTATTAATCCTTTTATCACTATATAATGGCCCTTTTTGTCCTTTATTACAGACTTTGCTTTAGAGACTATTTTGTCTGACAATGAGGATTCTTATTCCAGCTTTTTGTCATTTCTTTGCATGAAATATATTTTTCCATCCTTTCACTGTCAGTCTCTGTGTGTCTTTAGGTCTGAAATGAGTCTCTCATAAGCAGCATATAGATGAGTCTTGTTTTTTTTATTCAATCAGCTATCCTCTCTCTTTTGATTGGTGCATTTCATCTATTGACATTTAAAGTGATTATTTATAGGTATGTACTTTTTACCACTTTGTCACTTGTTTCTCGTTGTTTTTGTAGTTCTTTTCTGTTCTTTCCTTCTTTTGTTCTTCCTTTGTGGTTTGTTGATTTTTTTAATGTTATGCTTGTGTTCTTTTCTCTCTAATTTTTGTGTATCTATTGTAGGCTTTTGATTTGTGGTTACCAAGGGATTCATGTATGTTGATCTATAAGTATATCTACTTGTTTTAAACTGATAGTTTTTTAGTTAAAACATATTCTAAAGGATCTATATTTTTTTACTCCCCCTCACATGTTTTATGTTTTTGATGCTATATTTTACGTCTTCACCATTTATTGTATTTATGGTTGATTTTACATTTTTTTGTCTTTTAATCTCCCTACTTACATTTTTAAATAGTTGATTCACAGTCTTTACTATATATTTGCCCTTATTGGGGGAATTTTTCCTTTCCTATAGATTAATACTTCTTGTTTTAGCTTTTCCTTTTGCACTTAAAGAAGAAACTTTAACACTTCTATTAGTGTTGGTTTAATATTGATGAACTCTTTTAGTATTTGTCTGAAAAGTTCTTTTTCTCTCTTTCAGTTCTCATTGATAACCTTGCTGGTCAGAGTATCTCTGGTTGTAGGTTTTTCACTTTCAGCACTTTAAATATATTATGCCACTCCATTCTGGTCTGCACAGTTTATGCTGTAAAATCCAGTGATAGCCACATGGAAGTTACCTTGTATGTGACTGTTTTTCTCTTGCTGACTTTAGAACTCTCTCTTAAACTTTTGCATTTTAATTATGATTGCCTTGCTGTGAGTCTCTTTGTTTCATCTTGTTTGGGATTCTCTGTTCTTCCTTTACCTAGATATGTTTCCTTTTTCAAAACGTTTTCAGCCATAATTTCGTCAAATGCATTTTTGACCCTTTATCTCTCTTTTTCTTCTAGGACCCCTATAATGTGAACGTTAGTACCCTGATGTTCCCAAAGGTACCGTAAATTGTTCTCACTTTAAAATTTTTTTCTTTTTTTTTTCTATTCTAATTGGGTGATTTCCATTGTTCTATCTTATGCGGTCTTCTGTATCACCTAGTCTGTTGTACTTTCCTTCTAGTGTGTTTTTTATTTCAGTTATTGTACTCTTCAGTTCTGAATGGCTCTTTTTTTATATTTTCTAGTTGCTTGTGAAAATTCTCACTGTGTTCATTTATGCTTTTACCCAGTTCAGTTAGCATTCTTATTACTAAATCTTTGAACTCTTCACCTAGTAAATTATTTTCTTTTAACATCTTTATTGGGGTATAATTGCTTTACAATGGCATGTTAGTTTCTGCTTTATAACACAGGGAATCAGTTATACATATACATATGTTCCCATATCTCTTCCCTCTTGCATCTCGCTACCTCCCACCATCCCTATCCCACCCCTCCAGGCGGTCACAAAGCACCGAGCTGATATCCTTGTGCTATGAGGCTGCTTCCCACTACCTATCTACCCTACGTTTGTTAGTGTATATAAGTCCATGCCTCTCTCTCGCTTTGTCACAGTTCACCCTTACCCCTCCCCATATGGTCAAGTCCGTTCTCCAGTAGGTCTGTGTCTTTATTCCTGTCTTACCCCTAGGTTCTTCATGACATTTTTTTCTTAAATTCCATATATATGTGTTAGCATTCGGAATTTGTCTTTCTCATTCTGACTTACTTCACTCTGTATGACAGACTCTAGGTCTATCCACCTCATTACAAATAGCTCAATTTTGTTTCTTTTATGGCTGAGTAATATTCCATTGTATATATGAGCCACATCTTCTTTATCCATTCATCCGATGATGGGCACTTAGGTTGTTTCCATCTCCAGGCTATTGTAACTAGAGCTGCAATGAACATTTTGGTACATGAATCTTTTTGAATTTTAGTTTTCTCAGGGTATATGCCCAGTAGTGGGAATGCTGGGTCATATGGTATTTCTATTTGCAGTTTTTTAAGGAACCTCCATACTGTTCTCCATAGTAGCTGTACCAATTCACTTTCCCACCAGCAGTGCAAGAGTGTTCCATTTTCGCCACACCCTTTCCAGCATTTATTGTTTCTAGATTTTTTGATGGCCATTCTGACTGGTGTGAGATGATATCTCATTGTAGTTTTGATTTGCATTTCTCTAATGATTAATGATGTTGAGCATTCTTTCATGTGTTTGTTGGAAGTCTGTATATCTTTGGAGAAATGTCTATTTAGGTCTTCTGACCATTTTGGATTGGGTTGTTTGATTTTTTGTTATTAAGCTTCCTGAGCTGCTTGTAAATTTTAGAAATTAATCCTTTGTCATTTGCTTCATCTGCAAATATTTTCTCCCATTCTGAGGGCTGTCTTTTGGTCTTGTTTATGGTTTCCTTTGCTGTGCAAACGTTTTGAAGTTTCATTAAGTCCCACTTATTTATTTTTGATGTTATTTCCATTTCTCTAGGAGGTGGGTCAAAAAGGATCTTGCTGTGATTTATGTCATAGAGTGTTCTGCCTCTGTTTTCCTCTAAGAGTTTGATAGTTTCTGGCCCTACATTTAGGTCTTTAATCCATTTTGAGCTTATTTTTGTGTATGGTTTTAGGGAGTGATCTAATCTCATACATTTACATGTACCTGTCCAGTTTTCCCAGCACCAGTTATTGAAGAGGTTGTCCTTTCTCCACTGTACATTCCTGCCTCCTTTATCAAAGATAAAGTGACCATATGTGCGGGGGTTTATCTCTGGGATTTCTATCCTGTTCCATTGATCTATCTTTCTGTGCCAGTACCATACTGGCTTGATTACTGCAGCTTTACAGTATAGTCTGAAGTCAGGAAGCATTGGCCTTTATTATGTTGAGGAAAGTTCTCTCGATGCCTACTTTCTGCAGGTTTTTTCTCATAAATGGGTATTGAATTTTGTCAAAAGCTTTCTCTGAATCTACTGAGATGATTATATGGTTTTTCTCCTTCAATTTGTTAATATGATTTATCACATTGATAGATTTGCATATATTGAAGAATCCTTGCATTCCTGGAATAAACCTCACTTGATCATGGTGTATGATCTGTTTAATGTGCTGTTGGATTCTGTTTGCTAGTGTTTTGTTGAGGAATTTTGCATCTATGTTCATCAGTGATATTGGCCTGTAGTTTTCTTTCTTTGTGACATCCTTGTCTGGTTTTGGTATGAAGGTGGTGGTGGCCTCATAGAAGGAATTTGAGAGTGTTCCTCCCTCTGATATATTTTGGAAGAATTTTAGAAGGATAGTTGTTAGCTCTTCTCTAAATATTTGAATGAATTCACCTCTGAAGCCATCTGGTCCTGGGCTTTTGATTTTTGGAAGTTTTTTTATATATATACTTTAAACATCTTTATTGGAATATAATTGCTTTAAAATGGTGTGAGTTTCTGCTTTATAACAAAGTGAATCAGCTATACATATACATATATTCCCATACCTCCTTCCTTTCATGTCTCCCTCACATCCTCCCCATCCCACTGCTCAAGGTGGTCACAAAACACTGAGCTGATCTCTCTGTGCTATGCAGCTGCTTCCCACTAGCTATCTATTTTACATCTGGTAGCATATATATGTCTATGCCACTTTCTCACTTCATCCCAGCTTAGCCTTCCCCCTCCCCATGTCCTCAAGTCCATTCAGAATCGTTTTTCTTTGTTTCCCTATATATGTGTTAGGATGCAGTAATTGTTTTTCTCTTTCTGACATACTTCATTCTGTAGGACAGACTCTAGGTCCATCTACCTCACTACAAGCACTCAATTTCGTTACTTTTTATGTCTGAGTAATATTCCACTGTATATATGTACCACACCTTCTTTATCCACTCAGCTGTCGATGGACACCTAAGATGCTTCCGTGTCCTGGCAATTGAAAATAGAGCTGTAATGACATTGTGATACATGACTCTTTTTGAATTATGGTTTTCTCAGGGTAGGATTGGTTTGCTCAGTAGTAGGATTGCTGTGGTGTATGATAGTTCATTTTAGTTTCTTTTTTTTTTTAACATCTTTATTGGGGTATAATTGCTTTACAATGGTGTGTTAGTTTCTGCTTTATAACAAAGTGAATCAGTTATACATATACATATGTTCCAATATCTCTTCCCTCTTGCATCTCCCTCCCTCCCACCCTCCCTATCCCACCCCTCCAGGCAGTCACAAAGCACAGAGCCGATATCCCTGTGCCATGCGGCTGCTTCCTACTAGCTATCTACACTACGTTTGTTAGTGTGTATATGTCCATGACTCTCTCTTGCCCTGTCGCAACTCACCCTTACCCCTCCCCATATCCTCAAGTCCATTCTCCAGTAGGTCTGTGTCTTTATTCCTGTCTTACCCCTGGGTTCTTCATGACATTTTATTTTTCTTCCTAAATTCCATATATATGTGCTAGCATACGGTATTTGTCTTTTTCTTTCTGACTTACTTCACTCTGTATGACAGGCTCTAGGTCTATCCACCTCATTACAAATAGCTCAATTTCAATTCTTTTTATGGCTGAGTAATATTGCATTGTATATATGTGCCACACCTTCTTTACACATTCATCTGATCATGGACACGTAGGTTGTTTCCATCTCTGGGCTATCATAAATAGAGCTGCAATGAAAATTTTGGTACATGACTGTTTTTGGATTTTGGTTTTCTCAGGGTATATGCCCAGTAGTGGGATGGCTGGGTCATATTGCAGTTCTATTTGCAGTTTTTTAAGGAACCTCCATGCTGCTCTCCATAGTGGCTGAACCAATTCACTTTCCTACCAGCAGTGCAACAGTGTTCTCTTCTCTCCACACCCTCTCCAGCATTTATTGTTTCTAGATTTTTTGATGATGGCCATTCTGATTGGTGTGAGATGATATCTCATTGTAGTTTTGATTTTCATTTCTCTAATGATTAATGATGTTGAGCATTCTTTCATGTGTTTGTTGGCAGTCTGTATATCTTTTTTGGAGAAATGTCTATTTAGGTCTTCTGACCATTTTTGGATTGGGTTGTTTGTTTTTTTGTTATTGAGCTGCATGAGCTGCTTGTAAATTCTGGAGATAAATCCTTTGTCATTTGCCTCATTTGCAAATATTTTCTCCCATTCTGAGGGTTGTCTTTTGGTCTTGTTTATGGTTTCCTTTGCTGTGCAAAACTTGGAAGTTTCGTTACGTCCCATTTGTTTATTTTTGTTTTTATTTCCATTACTCTAGGAGGTGGGTCAGAAAGGATCTTGCTGTGATTTATGTCATAGAGTGTTCTTCCTATGTTTTCCTCTAAGAGTTTGATAGTTTCTGGCCTTACATTTAGGTCTTTAATCCATTTTGAGCTTATTTTTGTGTATGGTGTTCAGGAGTGATCTAATCCCATACTTTTACATGTATCTGTCCAGGTTTCCCAGCACCACTTATTGAAGAGGCTGTCCTTTCTCCTTATGTATGTTCCTATTCCCATTTTCTAAATTGTTTTGGGTTCTTTATTGTAGGTCTTTTCCTTCCCTTGTGTTTCTTGCCTAGAAAAGTTGCTTTAGCATTTGTTGTAAAGCTGGTTTGGTGGTGCTGAACTCTCTCAGCTTTTGCTTGTCTATAAAGGTTTTAATTTCTCCATCAAATCTGAATGAGATCCTTGCTGGTTTGAGTAATCTTGGTTGTAGGTTTTTCTCCTTCATGACTTTTGCATGTCCTGCCACGCCCTTCTGGCTTGCAGAGTTTCTGCTGAGAGATCAGCTGTTAACCTTATGGGGATTCCCTTGTGTGTTATTTGTTGTTTTTCCCTTGTTGCTTTTAATATGCTTTCTTTGTATTTAATTTTTGACAGTTTGATTAATATGTGTCTTGGCATATTTCCCCTTGGATTTATCCTGTATGGGATTATCTGTGCTTCCTGGACTTAATTAGCTATTTCCTTTCTCATATTAGGAAAGTTTACAACTATAATCTATTCAAATATATACTCAGTCCCTTTTTTTTTTTCTCTTGTTCTTCTGAAACCCCTACAATTCAAATGTTGCTGCATTTAATGTTGTCCCAGAGGTCTCTGAGACTGTCCTCCGTTCTTTTCATTCTTTTTTCTTTATTCTGCTCTGCAGTAGTTATTTCCACTATTTTATCTTCCAGGTCACTTATTCATTCTTCTGCCTCTGTTATTCTGCTATTGATCCCATCTAGAGTCTTTTTCATTTCATTTATTGTGTTGTTCATCATTGTTTGTTTCATCTTTAGTTCTTCTAGGTCCTTGTTAAATGCTTCTTGCATTTTGTCCATTCTATTTCCAAGATTTTGAATCATCCTTACTATCATTATTCTGAATTCTTTTTCAGGTAGACTACCTATTTCCTCTTCATTTGTTAGGTCTAGTGTGTTTTTACCTTGCTCCTTCATCTGCTGTGTCTTTTTCTGTCTTCTCATTTTGCTTATCTTACTGTGTTTTGGGTCTCCTTTCTGCCGGCTGCAGGTTCTTAGTTCCTGTTGTTTTTGATATCTGTCCCAAGTGGCTAAGGTTGGTTCAGTGGGTTGTGTAGGTTTCCTGGTGGAGGGGACTAGTGCCTTTGTTCTGGTGGATGAGGCTGGATCTTGTCTCTCTAGTGGGCAGGTCCACGTCTGGTGGTGTGTTTTGAGGTGTCTGTGGACTTATGATTTTAGGCAGCCTCTCTGCTAATGGGTGGGGTTGTGTTCCTGTTTTGCTAGTTTTTTGGAGTAGGTTGTCCAGCACTGTAGCTTGCTGGTTGTTGAGTGAAGCTGGGTGCTGGTGTTGAGATGGAGATCTCTGGGAGACTTTCGCCATTTGATATTATGTGGAGCTGGGAGGTCTCTTGTTGACCAGTGTACTGAAGTTGGGTCTTCCACTTCAGAGGCACAGCACTAATTTGTGGCTGTAGCACCAAGTGCCTTTCATCCACACAGCTCAGAATAAAAGGGAGAAAATGTAGAGAGAAAGAATTAGTAGTAGTAGGAAGAAAGAAAGAAGGAAGGAAAGAAAGAAAGAAAGAAAGGAACAAAAAAGAAAGAAAGGAGGGAAGGAAGGAAGGAAGGAAGCAAGAAGAAAGAAAGCATGATGTAAAAGAGGAAAGAAGGAAAAAGAGGAGGGAGAAAGGGAGGGAGGAAGGAAGGAAGGAAGGAGTGAAGGAAGGGAAAAAGAAAGAAAAGAAGAAGATACATTAAAATAAAATAAAGTTTAATAAAGTTATTAAATTAAAAAATAATTATTTAGAAAAAAAGGGGACAGATAGAACCTTAGGACAAATGGTGGGATCAAAGCTATACAGACAAAGTATTACACATATACCCTCACAGAATGAGGTAAAGGGGAAAAAAATAAAAAATCTTGCTCTCAAAGTCCACCTCCTCAATTTGGGATGTTTTGTTGTCTAAAGGAGAGAAGGAAGGAAAGAAAGAAAGAAAGAAAGAATGAGAGAAGGTAAAGTATAATAAATTTTTTAGTATTAAAATTAATTATTAAGAAAAAAAATTTTTTTAAATGGACGGCTAGAACCCTAGGACAAATGATGGAAGCAAAGCTATACAGACAAAATCTGACACAGAAGCATACATATACACACTCACAAAAAGAGGAAAAGGGGAAAAGTCATAAATCTTGCTCTCGAAGTCCACCTCCTCAATTTGGGATGATTCGTTGTCTATTCATGTATTCCACAGTTGCAGGGTACATCAAGTTGATTGTGGAGCTTTAATCTGCTGCTTTGGGAGGGAGGGGCGTGGAGGGCGGGGCGAGCCTGCAGCGGCAGAGGCCGGCGTGACGTTGCACCAGCCTGAGGCCCACCGTGCGCTCCCCCTGGGAAGTTGTCCCTGGATCCCGGGAACCTGGCAGTGGCAGGCTGCACAGGCTCCCCGGAAGAGGGGTGTGGATAGTGACCTGTGCTCGCACACAGGACCCTTGGTGGCGGCAGCAGCAGCCTTAGCATCTCCCGCCCATCTCTGGTGTCCGCACTTTTAGCCGTGTCTCGCGCCCGTCTCTGGGGTCCACGCTTTTAACAACGGCTTGTGCTCGTCTCTGGGGTTCGTGCTTTTAGCCACGGCTCACGCTCGACTCTGGGTTCCGCATTTTTAGCCGTGGCTCGCGTTCGTCCCTGGAGTTTCTTTAAGAAATGCTCTTAAACCCCTCTCCTCGCGCACCAGGAAACAAAGAGGGAAGAAATAGTCTTTTGCCTCTTCGGCAGCTCCAGACCTTTTCCCGGGCTCCCTCCCGGCTAGCCTTGGTGCACTAACCCCTTCAGGCTGTGTTCACGCAGCCAACCCCAGTCCTCTCCCTCTGCTCTGACCAAAGCCCGAGCCTCAGCTCGCAGCCCCTCCCACCCCGGCGGGTGAGCAGACAAGCCTCTCGGGCTGGTGAGTGCCGGTCGGCACTGATCCTCTGTGCAGGAATCTCCCCGCTTTGCCCTCCGCACCCATTGCTGTGCACTCCTCCGCGGCTTCGAAGCTCCCCCCTCCGCCTCCCGCAGTCTCCGCCCATGAAGGGGCTTCCTAGTGTGTGGAAACTTTTCCTCCTTCACAGCTCCCTCCTACTGGTGCAGGTCCTGTCCCTATTCTTTTGTTTCTGTTTATTCTTTTTTCTTTTGCCCTACCCAGGTACAGGGGAGTTTCTTGCCTTTTGGGAGGTCTGAGGTCTTTTGCCAGCGTTCAGTAGGTGTTCTGTAGGAGTTGTTCCACGTTTAGATGTATTTCTGGTGTATCTGTGGGGAGGAAGGTGATCTCCGTGTCTTACTTTTCCACCATCTTCCCCTCCGCCCCCTAGTAAATTATTCATCTCTGTTTTGTTAGTTGTTTTGTCAGGGTTTTTTTCTTGTTCTTTCATTTGAACGAATTCCTTTGTCTTCTCACTTTGCTTGACTTTCTCTGTGATTATGGAATTAGGTGAAACAGTTACCTATCCTGATGTTGAAGGGATGTTCTTGTGTTGGAACATCCCGATACCATCTGCCTGTGCATAGTGGCTTTGGTGAGAGAGCTGTATCTGAAGTGAACATGAATCACATCTTTCCCCAGGGTTGTCAGTAGCTATCACCTAGCTAGCAGGTGGTGCTGGAGATATATTGTTAGCACCAGAGCCAGGTGTGAGACAGGTTTCTCCTCTCCTCAGTGGCCAACCTTATGCTATCCAGGGCAGGGGTGTGTCACAAGTTGCTGGAGCAGAAGCACTGAGGGCTGGGCCCAAGCCAGCTCCATCCCCTACAACTGCACAATCTCAGCTGCAGCAGCCTTCACCCTAGTGGGGAGCTGCAACTCAGAGCAAGAGGGGTTGTATTGGGTGCTTGGTGTTGGCTCAGGCATGTGCTAGGATGATCATGGCACTAGTCAGATCTCCAGACTATTCTCAACCTGCCACCCCCATGATTCTGGAGAGGATCGGTATTGTTCGTCTTTAAATCTTTGGTAGATTTCAGCAGTGAAGCCATGAATTCCTGTCTTTTTTTGTTGTTCCTATTTTCTTTGTTGGGAGTTTTTTGATTACTGATTCAGTCTCTTTACTAGTAGTGTTCTAATCACATTCTGTATTTCTTCATGATTCACTCCAGGTAGGTTGTATGCTTCTAGGAATTTATGTATTTTTTCTAGGTGGTCTCATTTGTTGGCATATAATTGTTCATAGTACTTGCTTGCACATAATCCTTTGTATTATGTAGTATGAGTTGTAATATCTCCTCTTTTATTTGTAGTTTTATCTGAGTCCTCTGTCTTTTTCTCTTGGTTAATCCAGTCAAAGATGTATCTATTTTGCTTCTCTTTTCAAAAACCATCTCTTTGTTCCCTTAAGCTTTTTAATTACGTTTTTGGTCCCTGTTTTATTTATTTTCACTTTTATCTTTGTCATCTCCTTTGTTCTACCAACACTGACCTTATTTTTTCTTAGTTTTCCAGTTCCTTGTGGTATAAGATTAGGTTGTTCTTCATTTTTTTAGTGTATGTGTTTATTGCTATTAACTTCCCTCTTAGAAATTTTTTTTTGCTGTATCCCATATGTTTTAGTATTTTTTTTCCATATTCACTCCTCTCAAGATATGTTTTGATTTATTTTTGTCCCATTGTTTGTTCAGGAGTCTGTTGTTTAATCTCCACAAAACTGTCAACATTTCAGTTTTCTTCTTTCTGTTGATTTCTAGTTTCACACAATTGTGTTTACAGAAGATATTTGATATGATTTCGATCTCCATAAATGTATTAAGACTTCTTTAGGGCCTAACATATAGCCAATCTTGCAGTGTGTTCAATGTGAATGTGAGAAAAATGTTTATTCTGTTGCTGTTGTATGAAGTGTTCTTAAATATCTGTTAGGTTCATCCTATCTAATGTGTCTTTAAGTCCAAAGTTTCTGTATTGAGTTTTTGTCTGGATGATTTATCCATTTTTGAAAATGGGGTATTCAGATTCCCTATTATTATTGTCTTGTCACCTATTTCTCCCTTCAGATCTGTTAATATTTGTTATACAGGCATACCTTGGGGATATTGTGAGTTTGGTTCCAGATCACCACAGTAAATTGAATCTTGTAATAAAGTGGTTCACATTTTTTTTGTCTCCCAGTGTTTATAAATGTTATGCTTACACTTTACTGTAGTCTACTAAGTGTGCACTAGCATTATGTATAAAAAAGTAATGTACATACATTAATTAAAAATACGTTATTGCTAAAAAATGCTAACCATTGTCTGAGCCTTCAAAGATTTGTAGTAGTAACTTCAGTGATCACTGATCACAGATCATCATAACCAATATAAGATTTTTTTATATATTTATTTTTTTAACATCTGTACTGGAGTATAATTGTTTTAAAATGTGTTACAAAATAAACTCAAATGGATCAAAGACCTAAATGTAAAGCCAAACACTATAAAACTCTTAGAGGAAAACATAGGCAGAACACTCCATGATATAAATCACAGCAAGCTCCTTTTTGAACCACCTCCTAGAGAAATGGAAATGAAAACAAAAATAAACAAATGGGACCTAATGAAAGTTAAAAGCTTTTTCATGGCAAAGGAAACCATAAACAGCATGAAAAGACAACCCTCAGAATGGGAGAAAATATTTGCAAATGAAGCAACAGACAAAGGATTAATCTCCAAAATTTACAAGCAGCTCATACAGCTCAATATCAAAAAAACAAACAACCCAATCCAAAAATGGGCAGAAGACCTAAGTAGATATTTCTCCAAAGAAAATATACAGATTGCCCACAAACACATGAAAGGATGCTCAACATCACTAATCATTAGAGAAATGCAAATCAAACTACAATGAGGTATCACCTCACACCAGTCAGAATGGGCATCATCAAAAAATCTACAAACGATAAATGCTAGAGAGGGTGTAGAGAAAAGGGAAACCTCTTGCACTTTTGGTAGGAATGTAAATTGATACAGCCACTATGGAGAACAGTATTGAGGTTCCTTAAAAAACTAAAAATAGAGCTGCCATATGACCCAGCAGTCCTGCTACTGGGCATATACCCTGAGAAAACTATAATTCAAAAAGAGTCATGTACCACAATGTTCATTGCAGCTGTATTTACAATAGCCAGGACATGGAAGCAACCTAAGTGTCCATCAACAGATGAATGGACATAAAAGATGTGGCACATATATAGAATGGAATATTAGCCATAAAAAGAAACAAAATTGACTTATTTGTAGAGAGGTGGATGGATGTAGAGTCTGTCATATAAAGTGAAGTAAGTCCGAAGGTGAAAAATAAATACCGTATGCTAACACACACACACACACACACACACACACACACACATATATATATATATATATATATATGGAATTTAATTTAAAAAAATGGTTCTGAAGAACCTAGCGGCAGGACAGGAATAAAGACACAGATGTAGAGAATGGACATGAGGACACGGGGAAGGGGAAGTGTAAGCTGGGATGAAGTGCGAGAGTGACATGGACATTTATACACTACCAAATGTAAAATAGATAGCTAGTGGGAAGCAGCCACATAGCACAGGGAGATCAGTTCGGTGCTTTGTGACCACCTAGAGGGGTGGGATAGGGAGGGTGGAAGGGAGATGCAAGAGGGAGGAGATATGGTGATATATGTATATGTATAACTGATTCACTTTGTTATATAGCAGAAACTAACACACCATTGTAAAGCAATTATTTTCAAATAAAGATTTAAAAAATTTTTTAAATAAAATAAAATGTTATGTTCGTTTCTGCCATACAAAAAAGTGAGTCCACTATATGTATACATATATCACCATATCCCATCCCTCTTAAGCCTCCCTCCCACCTTCCCTAACTCAACCCTCTAGGCCTTTGCAGAGCATCGAACTGACCTCCCTCTGCTATGCAGCAGCTTCCCACTAGCCATCTGTTTTACATTTGGTAGTGTATATATATCAGTGCTACTCTCTCACTTCATCTCAGCTTATCCTTCCCCCATGTCTTCAAGCCCATTCTCTACGTCTGTGTCTTTTTAAAAGTTTGAAATATTGTTACAACATTAGATTACTCTTAATTTTACTATATATTAACTTTATCAGTAATATTTATACTTTCAATATGTTTTACTATTATTAATTCAGGTTGAAGAATTCCCTTTAATAATTCTTGTAAGGCTGGTCTAGTTTTGATGAATTTATTTAGCTCTTGGTTGTCTGTAAAACACAATCTCTCATTCAACTCCAAAGGACAACTTTACTTGGTATAATATTCTTAGTTGGCAGCTTTTTTTCTTTCAGTACTTGAAATATATCATGCCATTCCCTTCTGCTCTGCAAAGTTTATGCTGAAAAAACTGCTGATATTTTTACGGTGTTTCCCTTGTACATAAGAAGTTTTGTTTGTTTTTGTTTTTTATCTTGCTGATAAGATTCTCTCTTTGTCTCTAACTTTTGACAGTTTAATTATAATGTGTCTTGGTGTAGGTCTCTTTTGATTCAACTTATTTGTTTGCTCTCTGGACTTCATTAAGTTGGGTGTCCCTTTCTTTCCCCAGGTTTGATTAGTGTTCATTTGTTATTTCTTTGAATAAGATTTCTTCCCCTTTTTCTCTCTCTCCTCCTTATGGGACCCCAAAATGTACATATTAGTCTGCTTATTTATGTCCCATAAATCACAATCTATATTTACTCCTTTTTCATTCTAGTTTTTCTTTTTATTCCTCTGACTGGATGAAATCCACTGCCCTGCTTTGAATTCACTGATCCTTTCTTCCTCTTCAGGTAGTCTGCTATTGAATCCACCTATTGAGTTGTTCAGTTCTGTTATTTTACTCTTCAGCTCTGTGATTTCTGTTTGGTACTTTTGAAATACTTTCTATCTCTTTTTTGAAATGTTCACTTGTCCAAGCAATGCTCTCCTGACCTCCATTCGCATCTTTATGGCAGTTATTTTGAAATAAATCACTTTTCTTTGTTTCTGGAATTTTTAATTGTTCTTTAATTTGGAACATATTCCTCTGTTTCTTTATTTTTCTTCACTCTCTGTGTTGTTTTCTGGGAATTAGATAAACCAACCACCTCTCTCAGTCTTGACAGAGTGATGTCCTATAAAAGATGAACCTTGTCACCCAGCCTGGACTATGCTCTTGGTTGTCTCTTAAACCTTTTTGATTGTTCCAGCTTACTTGTTTTTTCTTAGTGGTTCCCAGCAGTTGAGGGTGTGCCAACATCCATCAGTGTTCTAAAGGAGAGAACTGATGTCAGCATTTAGTGAAGGCTGGTTGTAAGCTAGATCATCACACAGCAGCTGGGAAAGTATCTAATTAGGCCCCTTTGAGGGAGAAATTAGGAAGTGTGCATTTTTCCTAC
Organism: Neophocaena asiaeorientalis asiaeorientalis; assembly: GCF_003031525.2. NCBI lineage: Eukaryota > Metazoa > Chordata > Mammalia > Artiodactyla > Phocoenidae > Neophocaena > Neophocaena asiaeorientalis. Next base: position 131,658 of record NW_020174575.1, on the reverse strand, counting down.
TCTTCTGTACTGGGCCTCAGTGTACAGCTGAGGGGGTACTCTTGAATCCATTAGAAATTTCTTCTTTGTTTGCTACAGTCCTGAGGGACTTCTGAATGCAAACCCCATTGGCTATCAGAGAAAGGCACCTAGAAATTCATTAATCAGGTGGCTTCTACAAAAGCTGGGGTGCCATATGTGTGTCTTAACACATTACATGGAGATACTGGCAACTTGGAATGAACTAGAGGGAGATGGCTGCGGAAGTGTCCTCAGGCTTCCCCGATTTCTGGGATGGATGGCAGTCAGTCCCTAGATTTTTGCTAAATTAGAAATCTGACCCTCAGACATCAGCTTTTGAAGTATGCAAACAGAAATCTTTCAGGAAAAGACTGGGAGATGGACATTTCTGCCTGCTCCCTCTGTGCTTAGTCCTAGCACTATAGCCAGTTAAAAACTACTTCTTTGTTTGCTACAGTCTCTGTGAGACCTGAATGAAAACCCCATTGGCTATCAGAGCCAGGTGAACTGGGGACCCATCATGTGGGCAGCAGTCACAGAATTTTGGGAACAGACATGTACAATAACTTCTTCCAGGGAGATACTGGAAACTTGGAGCAGGTCCTTTTGATGGTATTTTCTTGTTCACCCAATGTGTGTGAGTCACTCAGCAAGTTTCTGGATTTCTTGCAGAGGGAATTGTTATGTATGCAGCTATTCATTTATTGTAGTCTTGGGAAGAGGGAACGCTGGAGCCTCTTACGTTGCTAACTTTGAGACTGCCTTTTTGAAGAGAGTATTTTAAAAGTCCTCTCAACCATTTAGAATTATGCAGAAAAGAATTTTGTATCACATATATTGATTTTCAAATGTTAATTGATTTTGCATTCCTGGAGAAAATTCCATTCAGTTGTGGTATATTTTTCTTTTCCTCTGTTGCTGGATTTGTTTTCCTTGTACTTTGTTGACAATTTTTGTGTCTAATTTCACATATACAGACAAGTTGGTCTACTGTTTTCTTTTCATGTGATGTCTTTGTCTAATTTGATATGAGAGTAATAGTGTCGAATGGAACGAGTGGCAGAGTGTTCCCTCCTATTTAACTTTCTCAAAGACTTTGTGAAGAATTTAATTTTTAAACTGATATCTCCTTGGACCGGGGCACAAACCCATGTCCCGTGCATCAGCAGGCAGACTCTCAACCACTGCACCACCAGGAAAGCCCCATGCATCTTTTTGATTTATGGTTTTCTCTGGATATATGCCCAGGAGTGGGATTGCTGGATCATATGGTAGCTCTATTTTTAGTATTTTAAAGAACCTCCATACTGTTCTCTATAGTGGCTTTATCAATTTACATTCCCACCAACAGTGTTCCCTTTTCTCCATACCCCCTCCAGCATTTATTTTTTGTAGATTTTTTGATGATGGCCATTCTGACTGGTGTGAGGTGATACCTCATTGTAGTTTTGATTTGCATTTTCCCCTATTCTCTCTCTCTCTCTCTCTCTCACCAGCTGTTAACCTTCTGGGGATTCCCTTGTATGTTATTTGTTGTTTTTCCCTTGCTGCTTTTAATAATTTTTCTTTGTATTTAATTTTTGATACGTTGACTAATGTGTGTCTTGGCATGTTTATTCTTGGATTTATCCTGTATGGGACTCTCTGAGCTTCCTGGACTTGATTGACTATTTACTTTCCCATGTTAGGGAAGTTTTCAACTCTAATCTGTTCAAATATTTTCTCAGTCCCTTTCTTTTTCTCTTCTTCTTCTGGGATCCCTATCATTCGAATGTTGGTGCATTTGATGTTGTCCCAGAAGTCTCTGAGCTTGTCCTCAATTCTTTTCATTCTTTTTTTTTTTTAATTCTGTTCTGTGGTAGTTATTTCCACTATTTTATCTTTCAGGTCACTTATCCATTCTTCTGTCTCACTTATTCTGCTATTGTTTCTTCTAGAGAATTTTTATTTCATTTATTTTGTTGTTCATCATTGTTTGTTTGCTCTTTAGTTCTTCTAGGTCCTTGTTAAATGTTTCTTGTATTTTATCCATTCTATTTCCAAGATTTTGAATTATCTTTACTATCATTACTCTGAATTCTTTTTCAGGTAGACTGCCTATTTCCTCTTCATTTTCTTGGTCTGGTGAGTTTTTACCTTGCTCCTTCATCTGCTGCATATTTCTCTGTCTTCTCTTTTGATTTAACTTACTTTGTATGGGATCTCTTTTTCGCAGGCTGCAGGTTCATAGTTCCCTTGTTTTTGGTGTCTGCCTTCAATGGGTGTGCTGGTTCAGTGGGTTGGGTAGGCTTCCTAGTGGAGGGGAATGGTGCCTGTGTTCTGGTGGGTGGGCTTAGATCTTGTCCTTCTGGTGGGCAGGACTGCATATGGTAGTATGTTTTGGAGTGTCTGTGACCTTATTATGATTTTAGGCAGTTTCTCTGCTAATGGGTGGGATTGTGTTCCTGTCTTGCTAGTTGTTTGGCATGGGGCATCCAGCACTGGAACTTGCTGGCTGTTGGGTGGAGCTGAGTCTTAGCATTGAAACTGAGATCTCTTGGAGCCCTCTAGCTGTTTTATATTAAGTGGGCCCAGGAGATCTCTGGTTGTCCAATGTCCTGAACTCAGTTCTCCCACATCTGAGGCTCAGGCCTGACACCCAGCCAGAGCACCAAGACTCTGTCAGCCACACAACTCAGAAGAAAATGGAGAAATAAAAAAGAAAAAAGTATATTAAAATAAAATAATAATAAAAAAGAAGAGGGCAACCAAACCAATAAACAAACCCACCAATGATAGCAAGTGCTAAAAACTTACTAAGATAAACATAAAAATCAGAAACAAATCAGTCGCAGACAGCATTCCCCAAGTCTACAGTTTTTCCCATAGTCTACTGCCTCAATTTTGCGAGGATTCATTCTCTATTCAGGTATTCCACAGATGCAACGTACATCAAGTTGATTGTGGGGATTTAATCTGCTGCTCCTGAGGCTGCACACAGAAATTTCACTTTCTCTCCTTTGTTCACACAACTCCTGGGGTTCATCTTTGGTTTTGGCCCCACCTCCTCATGTAGGTCACCCTCAAGCATCTGTTCCTGCCCAGACAAGACAGGGTTAAATCAGCAGCTGACTAAGGGGCTCTTGCTCACTCATGCTGGGGGGAAGGGAGTGGTACAGTAGTTTAATTGGAATGCAGGGTGAGCCTGCATTTGCAGAGGCCAGCATGACATTGCAACAGCCTGGGGTGCACCATGTGTTCTCCCGGGGAACTTATCACTAGATCACAGGACCCTGGCAGTGGCATGCTGCACAGGCTCCCAGCAGGGTGTGGATAGTGACCTGTGCTTAGACACAGGATTCTTGGTGTTTGCAGCAACAATGTTAGCATTTCATGCCCGTCTCTGGGGTCCGAGCTGATAGCTGTGGCTTGCGCCCGTCACTGGAGCTCATTTAGGTGGTGGTATGCCTTTTGTGGGAAGACAGGGAAGGAATCCCCTTTCCTCATGCACCCCAAAACAATGGTCTCTTGCCTCTTAGGCAGGTCCAGACATTTTCCCAGACTCCCTCTCAGTTAGCTGTGGCACACTAGCCCCCTTCCGGCTGTGTTCATGAAGCCAACCCCAGTCCTCTCCCTGGGATATGACTTCTGAAGCCCAAGCCTCAGCTCCCAGCTCCCACCTGCCCCAGCAGGTGAGCAGGCAAGCCTCTCAGGCTGGTGAGTGCTGGTCAGCACTGATCCTCTGTGTGGAAATCTCTCCGCTTTGCCCTCTGCACCCTTATTGCTGTGCTCTCCTTCATGACTCCAAAGCTTCCCCACACCCACCTCCCGTCTCCACCAGTGAAGGGGATTTCTAGGGTGTGGAAACTTTTCCTCCTTCACAGCTCCCTTCCAGAGGTGCAGGTCCCATCCCTATTCTTTTGTCTCTGTTTTTTTCTTTTGCCTTACCCAGGTATGTGGGAAGTTTCTTGCCTTTTGGGAAGTCTGAGGTCTTCTGCCAGCATTCAGTAAGTGTTCTGTAGAAGTTGTTCCACATGTAGATGTATTTTTGATGTATTTATGGGGAGGAAGGTGATTTCCACATCTTACTCCTCTGCCATCTTGAAGGTTCCTCTAAAATCGAGTATCTTTAATCAGCCATAATCATAGGAGGAATGTAATGGGCTTACATTGAAGCTCTACTTCTCTCCTTAGTTCTCCTGTTTATATTAACTTAGTGACATAAGTTTGACTTTGGGCCCTCCTTTCTCAGCTGCCCTCCTTTCTCAAGCTCTCGCAATGAAGGAGCTACTAAAGCAACTTGTTTAGCCATAGAGCCAGGTAAAGGTGGTAGGTGAAGTACTTGTTTCAGTCTTTCTATTTATATAACTCTTTAAATATCTATAAGCAGACCACCACTAGGTAGAGTTTTCTTGAAAGAAAAGACCTGGGTTTCCTGAAGACAGCAGTGTAGAACTATACTGCCACAACCTTTATGGCTGAACTTTATGTTGTCTCTTGTATAATAGTGTTGGCTGACACAGTTAGAGAAAGTTTCCAAAATGAGGTTGTAGGCTTTGGCCCCACAGACTGAAATTCCTTCCATTCAGTACTCTACCACATTAACTTGATGTTTGGTTTATTAAGATGCTTCTTGCAGAGTGACATAACCAAGATTTTGACACAGGTTATTTTTGAATTTATTCCCTCTCACAAGAAGTACAACTAATAACTATTCATAAATAAGACAACACTGAGAAAATTCTACAACATGGGGGTAAGCCTGAAGAACCCACACACACACTGAAACACAGAGACTGAGACAGACCACATTAGAAAAGTAAGATGGTCCATCGACAGATAAATGGATAAAGAGAATGTGGTATATATATACAGACACATATATATGTGTGTATGTATACACACATATACTTATGATATCTCTTATATGTGGAATCTAAAAAATAATACAAATGAATGTATATGCAAAACAGAAGCAGACTCACACATATAGAAAACAAACTAGTCATTACCAAGGAAGAGAGGGAAGTGGGAGGGGCAAGATAGGGGTATGGGACTAAAAAGAACTATTATGCATAAAATAGACAAGCAACCAGGATATATTGTATAACACAGGAAATTATAGCCACTAACTTATAATAACTTTTAATGTAGCATAAGGTGTAAAAATACTGAATCACTTGCTGTATACATGAAACTAATATAATATTATGAATCAACTATGGTTAAATTTTTTAAAAAATGAAGAAAGCCTTGCCATAACACCTGAGAAGATGCTTAGAGCTGACTCTCCTCTTCCACCCAGGTAGGGGAGCTAATTCATAGCCCTGACCACTGCTGAGTGTAGCTCCTGGCACTGCCCAAACACAAAGCCTTCCCTGAGCATGTAGGAAGGTGTGTGACACAGCAACACTTGAGTGGAGGTCTTGGCTGGCAGCAGTGACCATTTATACAGCAAACCTGGTGGCTCTGGCCAAAAAATTCAGTACACTGTCTTGCAATATTTGGGTCAGCAGACAGTGAACAGTGCAGACCTTGGGGTACTTTCTGCTGCCCTGTCAGGGAAGGAAAGTTAATCCTCAGAACGAAACTACTTCTGAATACAGTACCTAATCCCAACCATACAGGAAGCCTAACCAGAAAACCCAGCACCTTTGAGGTCCATCCTACAGCCTTTCTTGGGCAGAGAACTTAGCCAGCATTCCTTTACAGCTGTTCTCAGCAAGTGGCAACCACCACCTCCAACCTCAGAGTGCACACAGTGGACTTGCCCCAAAATAGACCCTGTAACAAGCCCCACCTGCCCAAGAACACTACCAGCTGACACATTGAGAACTCCACCAGGTTGACTGGTGAAGAACTGTCTTTGCCAAAGTGAACCTGTAAAGGCTGGAAAAGGAGACTACTTACTCAATGCACACATACGAATGTAAGGAATCAAGAATCATAAAAATTAAGTTAGACATGACACACACCATCAAAGGAAACTAATAAAGCTCCAAAACATCCTAAAGAAATGGAGAACTATGAACTGTTAGACAAAGAATTCAGAATAATCTTCTTCAAGGAGTAACTAAAAAAATACACAGGCACATAAATCAAACTAGAAAACAATGCATAAACAAAACAAGAAATAAATAAATAAAAATTTCTTCAACAAAGAAATAAAAATCATCAATAAAACTCACAATCAAAACACCAACAAACATCATCCTCAATGGTGAAAAACTGAAAGCATTTCCACTAAGATCAGGAACGAGACAAGGTTGTCCACTCTCACCGCTCTTATTCAACATAGTTTTGGAAGTTTTAGCCACAGCAATCAGAGAAGAAAAGGAAATAAAAGGAATCCAAATCGGAAAAGAAGAAGTAAAGATGTCACTGTTTGCAGATGACATGATACTATACATAGAGAATCCTAAAGATGCTACCAGAAAACTACTAGAACTAATCAATGAATTTGGTAAAGTTGCAGGATACAAAATTAATGCACAGAAATCTCTTGCATTCCTATATATTAATGATGAAAAATCTGAAAGTGAAATCAGGAAAACACTCCCATTTACCATTGCAACAAAAAGAATAAAATATTTAGGAATAAAGCTACCTAAGGAGACAAAAGACATGTATGCAGAAAATTATAAGACACTGATGAAAGAAATTAAAGATGATACAAATAGATGGAGAGATACACCATGTTCTTGGATTGGAAGAATCAACATTGTGAAAATGACTCTACTAGCCAAAGCAATCTACAGATTTAATGCCATCCTTATCAAACTACCACTGGCATTTTTCACAGAACTAGAACAAAAAATTTCGCAATTTGTATGGAAACACAAAAGACCCCGAATAGCCAAAGCAATCTTGAGAACGAAAAAAGGAGCTGGAGGAATCAGGCTCCCTGACTTCAGACTATATTACAAAGCTACAGTAATCAAGACAGTATGGTACTGGCACAAAAACAGAAA
>NW_020174575.1:105202-124561 GCF_003031525.2 Neophocaena asiaeorientalis asiaeorientalis | reverse complement strand
GTCAGAATGGCCATCATCGGAAAATCTAGAAACAATAAATGCTGGAGAGGGTGTGGAGAAAAGGGAACACTCTTGCACTGCTGGTGTGAATGTGAATTGGTACAACCACTATGGAGAACAGTATGGAGGTTCCTTAAAAATCTACAAGTAGAACTACTGTATGACCCAGCAATCCCACTGGGTGTATACCCTGAGAAAACCATAATTCGAAAAGTGTCATGTACCAAAATGTTCATTGCAGCTATATTTACAATAGCCCAGACATGGAAACAACCTGAGTGTCCATCACTGGATGAATGGATAAAGAGGATGTGGCACATATATACAATGGAATATTACTCAGCCATAAAAAGAATTGAAATTGAGCTATTTGTAATGAGGTGGATAGACCTAGAGCCTGTCATACAGAGTGAAGTAAGTCAGAAAGAGAAAGGCAAATACTGTATGCTAACACACATATATGGAATTTAAGGGGAAAAAAATGCCATGAAGAACCTAGTGGTAAGACAGGAATAAAGCCACAGACCTACTAGAGAATGGACTTGAGGATATGGGGTGGGGGAAGGGTGAGCTGTGACAAAGCGAGAGAGAAGCATGGACATATATACACTACAAAACGTAAGGTAGATAGCTAGTGGGAAGCAGCTGCATAGCACAGGGAGATCAGCTCAGTGGTTTGTGACCACCTGGAGGGGTGGGATAGGGAGGGTGTGAGGGAGGGAGATGCAAGAGGGAAGAGATATGGGAACATATGTATATGTATAACTGATTCACTTTGTTATAAAGCAGAAACTAACAAACACACCATTGTAAAACAATTATACCTGAATAAAGATGTTAAAAAAAAACCACCTAGAGCTGGAAAATGAAATGATTGAACTGAAGAATTCAATAAAGAGCTTTAACAGCCGACACAACCATGTAGAAGAAAGAATCAGTGACCTAGAACACAGGACATTTGAAATTATCCAATCAGAGGAGTAAAAATAAGAAATTATAATAATAAAAAACTGAAGAAAGCTTAAGGGACTTATAGGATACAATCAGAAGAAACAATACCAACATTACAGGAGTCCAACAAAGAGAGAAAATGTAGGACAAAAAGTATATTTAAAACAATAATGGCTGAAAACTTCCCAAACTTGGGGAGAGAAATGGACATCTAACTCTGAGGCCTAAAAGACCCAAAATAGGTTGAAACCAAATAGGGCTACACTAAGACATATTATAGCTAATTTTTCAAATATTAAATAAAAAGAAAGAACTTTGAAGGCAGGAAGAGAAAATTAAAAAAAGGTACTTGCAAGGGAACCACCATAGACCATAGGCATATTTCTCAAAAGAAACTCTTCAGTCCAGGAGATAATGGGATATTATATTTTAAATATTGAAACAAACAAAAAAACCCATCATGAATTCTATACCTGGAAAAGCTATCCTTCAGAAAGGAAGGGAATATAAAGACTTTCCCAAACAAACAAAAGCTAAGGGAGTTCATCATCATTAGACTTGCTTCACAAGAAATGCTAAAGGGAGTTCTTTGAAAATAAAAGCATTCTGATTTTTATTATAAAAACATATGAAGGTAGCATAAAACTCCCTGGTAATGGTAAATATATAGTCAAAATTAGATTCTGTAATATGAAAATGGTGGTGTGTAATATACTTACTACTATAATTTAAAGGTTAAAAATTTATTAAAAGTTGTCATAACTACAGTAATCAGTTATTGGATACACCACATAAAAATATATAAACCATAACATCAATTGCAGAAAATGTGAGGAGGAGGAAAAGTATAAAAGTTTAGAAATACTGTCAAAGTTAAGTTGTTATAAGTTTAAAATAGAATGCTATACTTCTAAGATAGTTATCTAAGCCTCATAGAAAGCAAAGGGAAAAATGTGTAGTAATTACACAAAAGAACATGATAAAGAAATCAAAGCATTCTGATACCAAAAGACATTAAAGGGAGCATGATTCCTCCAGCTTCATTTTTCTTTTTCAATATTGCTTTGGCTCTCTTGTATTTCCATACTACATTTAAAATAATTTTCTCTAATTCTGTGAAAAATGCCTTTGGTATTTTGACAAGGATTGTACTGAATCTGTAGATTGCCTTGGGTAGTATGTTCATTTTAACAATATTGATTCTTCCAAGAGAAGAACATGGTATCTGTTTGTGTTGTCTTCAATTTCTTTTATCAGCATCTTATAGCTTTTGGAGTACAGTTCTTTTGCCTCCTTAGGTAGGTTTATTCCTAGGTACTTTATCTTTGTTGAGGCAATGGCAAATGGGATCATTTCCTTAATTTCTCTTTCTGATATTTTGTTGTTAGTGTGTAAAGATGCAACAGATTTCTGCTTAATAATTTTGTATCCTGCACCTTTACTGAATTTCTTGGTGAACTCTAGTAGTTTTATGGTGGTGTTTTTAGGATTTTCTATGTATAGTATCACATCATCTGCAAACAGTGACAGTTTTACTTCTTTTCCAGTTTGGATTCCCTTTATTTCTTTTACTTCTCTGATTGCTGTGGCTAGAATATTCAAAACTCTTTTAAATAAAAGTGGAGGACGTGAGCATCCTTGTCTTGTTCTTGATTGTAGAGGAAATGCTTTCAGCTTTTCAGCCTTGAATACAACCTTAGTTGTAGGTTTGTCATATAGGCCTTTATTACGTTGAGGTAGTTTCCCTCTATGCCCACTTTCTTGAGAGATTTTATCACAAATGGATGCTGAATTTTATCAAAAGCTTTTTCTGCATCTATTGATATGATCATATGGTTTTTATTCTTCAATTTGTTAATGTGATGTATCTCTTTGGTTGATTTTTGGATATTGAAAAATCCTTGCAAGCCTGAGATAAATCCCACTTGGTCATGGTGTATGATCTTTTTAATGTGTTGTTAGCTTTGGTTTGCTAGTATTTTGTTGAAGATTTTTGCATCAATATTCATAAGTGATATTGGCCTGTAATTTCTTTTTTGGTGGGATATCTTTGTCTGGTTTTGGTATCAGGGTGATGCTGGCTTCATAGAATAAGTTTGGAAGCATTCCTTCCTCTGTAATTTTTTCAAAACAGCTTGAGAAGGATAGGTGCTAACTCTTTAAACGTTTGGTAAAATTCACCTGTGAAGCCATCTGGTCTGGACTTTTGTTTGTTGGGAATTTTTAAATTACTAATTCAATTTCATTACTGGTAATTTTTCATATTTCTTTTTGATCCAATTTTGGGATATAGTGTCTTTCTAAGAATTCATCAATTTCTTCTAGGCTGTCTATTTTATTAGCACATCGGTTTTCATACAGCTCAACATCAAGAAAACAACTTGATTTAAACATGTGCAGAATAACTGAATAAACATATTTCCAAAGAGGAAATGCAGATGGGCAAAAGGCACATGCAAACAAGCTCAACATCACTAATCATCAGGAAATGCAAATTAAAACCACAATAAGATGTCACTTCACACCTCTCAGAATGTCTGTCATCAAAAAGAACACAAATAATAAATGTTGGCAAGGATGTGGAAAAAAAGGGAACACTGTACACTATTGGTGGGAATGTAAATTGGTTTAGCCACTTTGGAAAACAGTATGGAGGTTTCTCAAAAAACTAAAAATATAACTACCATATGACATAATAATTCCACTCCTGGGTATATATCTGAAAAAAAAACACAAAAAAGTAATTCAAAAACATATGTGCACCCTAATGCTCGTTGCCACATTATTTAAAATTGCCAATATATAGAAGAAACCTAAGTGTCCTTTGACAGATGAATGGTTAAAGAAGTTGTCACATGTGTATACAATGGAATACGACTCAGCTATAAAAAAGAATGAAATTTTACCATTTGCAGCAACATCAATGAAATTGGAGAGCATTATGCTAAGTGAGGTAGGCAAGAAACAGAAAGCCAAATGCTGTATAATATCACTGATATATGGAATCTAAGAAACACAATAAGCTAGTGAATATGACAAAAAAATAGCCAACTCACAAATATAGAGAACAAACTAGTGGTTACCAGTGGGAAGAGACAAGGAGGAGAGGAGTAAGGGGTACAAACTTTTAGGTATAAAATAAGTTACAAGGATATATTGTACAGCATGGGGAATATATCGGACATTCATAAATAACTATATATGGAGCATAATTGTTAAAATTTTCAAATCACTATATTAGCCATATGTAACATATAATATTGCACAATTGACTATACTTAAATTTTTAAAAAAGCTTACCTTAAGAAACAGGAAATATGTTGAATAAAGAACCTAACTCTTCACCACAAGGAACTAGAAAAAGAAGAAAAAAATAAGCCCACAGTTAACAAAAGAAATAAAATAATAAAGACTAGAGAATAAATGAATGATATAGAGAACAGGAGAATATAGAAAAGACTTTTTAACAAAAGTAAGAATTGGTGTTTTTTAAACATAAACAACATGTACAGACTTTAACTAGACTAACCAAGGAAAAGGGAACATGATCCCAATGGAAAAAATAAATTAAAGAAGAGATATTACAACTGATACCACAGAAATACAAAAGATCATAAGAGGCTACTATGAATGATTATATGCCAACAGAGTGGAAGACTTAGAAGAAATGGAAAAATTCTTAGAAACATACAACGTACCAAGCCTGAATCAAGAAAAATAGAAAATACAGATAAATTACTAGTAAGGAGATAGAATCAATAATCAAAACTCTCACAGTGCAGAAAAGCACAGGACCAGAAGTCTTCACTAGTGAATTTTACCCAATATTTGAAGAAATTTATCTGCAATCCTTCTCAAACACTTCCAAAAAATAGAAGTGGAGGGAACACTCCCAAACACACTTTACAAGGCTAGCATTACCCTGATATCAAAACTGGAAAAGGACACTACAAGAAAAGAATACTACAGAGCAATATTCTTGATGAATATAGATGGAAATTTTCTCAATAAAATACTAGCAAACCCATTTCAGCAGTACATTAAAAGTACCATTCACCATTATCAAGTGAGATTTATCCCAGATGGTTCAACATATGCATATAAGTAAATGTGATACATTACATGAATTTAATGAATTAAAAATCATATGATCATCTCAGTAGATGCAGAAAATGAATTTAAGAAAATTGAGCACCCTTTCATCATAAAATCTCTTAACAAATTAAATACAGAAGGAATGTATTTCAACACAATAAAGGTCTTATTAGCCAAGCCCACAGGTAACAATACTCATTGGTGAAACTTTGAAAGCTTTTCCCTTTAAGATTGGGAACAAGACAAGGGGGTCCATTCTCACTACTCCTATTCAGTATATTACTGGTAATCTTAGCTAGCAATCAGACAAGAAAAAGAAATAAAAGGTATGAGAATTGGAAAGGAAGAAGTAAAATTTTCTCTATTTGCTGATGACACGATTTTATATATAGAAAATCCTAAAGACTTCACCAAAAACTGATCTAATCCACAAATTCAATATAGTTGCAGGATACAATATTAACATAAAAATCAGTATTGCTTCTATACACTAACAAGAAATTATGTGAAAAAGGAATAAAGAAAATGATCTAATTTACAATAGCATCAAATAAAATAAAATAAATAGGAATAAATTTAACTAAGGAGGTGAAAGATCTCTGCACTGCTAATTACAAAACTTTGGTGAAAGAAAGCAAAAGGACACAAATAAATGGAAAGGCATCCTGTGTTCATAGGTTGGAAAATTAATATTGTTAAATGTCCACACTACCCAAGCAATCTATTCAATGCATCCCTATCAAGGTTCCAATGGCACTTTCTACAGAAGTATAAAAAATAACCCTAAAATTTATATAGAATTACAAAGGGCCTCAAATAGCCAAGGAAATCCAAAGAAAGAATAAAGTAGGAGGCAACACACTTCCTTATCTCACGTTATATTATAAAGTTATAGTAATAAAAACAGTATAGTACTGACATAAAAACAGACACATAGAACAATGTAACAGAATCCAGAGTCCAAAAATAAAACAATGCATATATGGTAACCTAATATTTGGCAAGGGATCCAAGAATAGTCAATGGGGAAAATATAGTCTCAATAAATGGTGTTGAGATAATTCTATATTCACATTAGAAGTATGAAACTAGATCCTTATCTTATATCAGTCACAAAAATTAATTTGAAATGGATTAAAGACTTAAATGTAAGATGTGAAACCAGAAAATTCTTAGAAAAAAAATAGGAAAAATGTCCCTTGATATGTGTCTTGGCAAAGATTTTTTGGATTTGGTGTGTAAAGCAAAAGCAACAAAATTAAATAGAACCACATGAGACTATACCAAACTAAAAAGCTTCTGCACAGCATCAAAAACCCTTAACAAAATGAAAAGGCAAACTGCAAAATGAAAGAAAATATTTGCAAATCATATACATGATAAGGGATTACCATCCAAAACATATACGGAAATCATATAACTGAATAGCGAAAAACAGAATAATCCAATTAAAAATGGTGAAAGGACCTGAATAGACTTTTTCCAAAGATGATACACAAATAGAAAAGAGTTACATGAAAAGGTTCTCGGTATCCCTGATCATTAGGGAAATACAACTTGAAACCATAATGAGATATCACCTCACAACTGTTAGAATGGCTATCATCAAAACGACAAGAGATAACAAATGCTGGTGAGAATGTGGAGATAAGGGAATCCTTGTGCACTGTTACTGGGATTCTAAATTGGTATAGACACATGGAAAACAGCATAGAAGTTCCTCAAAAAATTATAGAAAATTCCTTGGTGGTCCAGTGGTTAGGACTTGGCACTTTCACTGCCCAGGCCCAGGTTCCATCCCTGGTCAGGGAAGTAAGATCCTACAAGCTGCATGGCCAAAAAAATAATTATAAATAGAGCTACCATATGATCCACTGGTTCAACTTTTGGATATATATCTGAAGGAAACCAAATGACTATCCAAGAAATATCTACACCCCTATGTTCATTGCAGTATTATTTCCAATAGCCAAGATATGGAAACAACTTAAGTGTCCATCAACAGATGTACGAATAAAGGAAACATGATATATATAGTGGAATCCTACTTAGTCATAAAAAGAAGGAAATTCTGCCATTTGTGCCAACATGGATGAATCTTGAGGACATTATGCTAAATGAAATATGTCAGACAGAGAAAGACAAATACTGTATGATCTCACTTAAATGTAAAATTTTAAAAACAAACACCCTCCCCCCAAAAAAAACCCACCAAACTCATAGAAGAAGTAATCAGACATTTGGTTACCAGAGATGGAGGTGGAGAATGAGGGAATTAGATAAAGATGGTCAAAAGAATAAGAAGTACAAACTTTCAGTCATAAGATAAATAAGTATTGGGGATGTAATGTACAACATGATGACCATAGTTAACTTTGCTATATGGTATATTTGAAAGTTTTTGATAAAGTAAATAATAAAAATTCTCATCACAAGGAAAAAGCAATTTTTATCTTTTTAAATCTGTATGAGATGATGGACATTAATTACACTTATTATGGTAATCATTTCACAATATATATATCAGCTCATTATGCTATGCACCTTAAACTTATATAGTACTGTATCTCAATTATAACTCAATAAAACTGAAAGGAGCAAAAAGATGCATCTTGTATAATGAAGGCAGTGTCAGAAGCTCCTCTGTCACATTTCATGGTGCTTTGGTCTCCAGGATGACACCTGGTCATAGAGAACCCTCCAGAATTTTCTGTGAGCACTAGGTGTAAGAATACTCATCTCTAGATCTATATGTCTAATGTGTGGTAGTTTCTACTCTCAGTGACATTCCTGACCAGTTGAGGGATAAGTTGTATGGTCCCATGGTACTCTCTCAGGCACTCTGATTTCTAGATGGGTCTTAGCCATCCAAATTTGTTACCCAGAGAACAGGTGGTCCCAGCTAATCACAAAGCCAAGCCATGCACAGGTAGGTAGAGTTACCTATTCTTTCCTTTTACCTTTCACTTCTTTATTATTCCCTTACTTTTTATTTACCTATTTTTAAAATTTATTTCTTTCTCTTCTACTGTCTTCCTTTCCTTTAAGTTTATCAAGTATATATTGTTCACATGTTTACATGCACTCCTCTACCAGCTGAAGTTCCCCTACCATATTCCTGAACAAACTGCCGCTGATAATTGACATTCCCTTGAACACAAGAGTCAGGCAACATTAACCTCATATATGGGGTCACACATCATCTTTCTATGCCAGAGTGCCAGATCCCAAGCTTCATTTAGGTTAAGCCTATTTATATATAAATCATAGAATCTTAATATCATTATGAACACTTCCTTTAGCCCAACAAAGAATGAAAATAAAAAGAAAGTGTGTTATTCAGCAACTTGTTCAATGTGACGTTTAGAAATAATTTTCAGCTTTTTGAAGAGAAATTCATGTAAAACACATATTCAAAACACAGAGAAATTTTTCTCTCAGCAGAGACCATAAAACATAAAACTCTGTTTCTAATAGAAGAGGTGAAAAACTGGTATCTGAAACACCAAGGCTGTTTTAAAGCAACCAATACCTCTTGCTATGTATGGCCTATGAAAGCCCAGTCCACTCTGGCATCTGGGATAAGATATTTAGTTAAAGAGGGCACCCTGAAGGAGTAAACCTTATTTCTCATACTTTTCTGAAGAAAGAATAGAAGCCTTAAGCATGAAAGCAGGGTCCAGGTCATAAACTTCTTTTGGTCAGTGCTGACCCTGCAACAACCTGCCCTGAGATTCCTTTCTCTGGCCTACCTTGGCCCTTCATGACAGTTTAGTGACCTCCTTCTGACCTCCCCTGCTTCATGTTAGCTCTGGACTGGCCACTTGGTTTTGACCCTTCCAGATAACTGATTCCACTCACTGACTACCCAGCACCTGACCTTCATTAAGTAGCCATTTATGTCTGGAGACCTTGCTGAGGAGCTCCCCTACACTGGCCTGAGCTTTATTTACACTTTGGAAAGCACCAAAAGATTTAGCTCTGGGAGATGATCTTCTTAGAGCTCAATACACAGAAAAACGTTCTCTATTTTCCAGTGAACTGCTTCTTCATTTCCCAGCTATTGACTCATAGCGACACAGCAGGGCTAGATCTTCAGCCTCTATTGTTCTCAGTCTAGTCTCTGAGACTAGTAGCCCAGCTTATAACCAATGCCACAAGGAGACAAAGAAATGGAATATTACTAGACCAAAATGGAAAGACACAATGACTCAGGAACCTTATTGTTTTCTCAAGCTGAATCTTGATGGCTTGCTTAGAGTTGGTTGGGATTTTCTGTGATGGGACGATACAGAGAAAATAGAAAAACTGATTGTTCCATTCAATACAGCCTTCAAACTCATAAGCTACCTATTTGGGACTGCCATATGACTATGAATACAGGCGTCATTACAAAGCCTTAGCAGAGATCAAGTGAGAGTATATCATCTGGTCTGGAAAGTAGAAAATCCTTAGCCAAACTCCATACAGGATTTGTTCAGGGACCTTTTCCAATCCTGATGTAACACTAAAGTCCTCTGACTTATTTTCCTGCAACTCTCCTGCACAAATACTTCTCCAATTCTCTCTCAATCAAACAACAAGTGCTCTTATGCAAGTTAATTCATTCATATATACCCTGGGTATGTGTTTGGGGGGAGGGGTTATTCCTATTAGTTATATAAACAGGTAAACGCTAGAATTCTGTTTGGGCTTCATGTGGTCCCTGCCTTAAGGAGTTCACACTCTAAGAGACAACATATGTTGAACTATAATATGAAGCATACTTGAAGAAGCCCACAATGAAAGTATTAATTAGGTCTTTTGGGTTGATTAATTTTTCTGAGAAATTTAGGAAAGCTTTACAGAGGAGCAACCTTTGTTCTGGCTTTGTAGATATGAAATTTACATAAGCTCTGAGTGGAGAAAATGGAAAATAGGGAAAGGAGCACTCAAAATTGTGGGGAAAAGCCTAACAAAAAGATTAAAAATATCATTTTTTCTATACCACAGTCTACTGAGTTTCAGGAAGTTTGTATTTAATGACTTGTAAAATTCAGTTTTGTGGTTCAGACTGCCTGCTTGTTGTCTGAATTAAACATTGAGCTCTTACTATGTCCTTTGAATAAAGGAACAGAGGCATGCTTGACAGTTGAGTTACTCTGTGGCTGAAGGAAATGTAGGCTAAAAGATGAAATTCGAAACTTGAGACAGGGCCAGAATATGGAGAAATTGAAGATTAACTTAAGGAATTTGAGTCTGAGTTAGCTGCAAATGAAAAGCCACTAAAGGGATTTTAAGCGAAGGGGTAGCTTTATTAGACATGTATTTTACAAAAATCGCTTTGGTAATATTAGAGGGGAATCAAAACATTTTGGAGGCTGTTGCAACATAAAGAAAGGATGAGGAGCTGAAAATAGATTGTAACGGTGGAAACAGAGGAAGAAATGTATCAGAGAGCCATTTTGAAGATAAAGTCAGCAGGACTTGGAGGTTGCTATGGTATGTAGAATAAGGAAGGCAGAAGCATTAAAAACAATTCTAAGATTTCTGATGTATATGCCTGGGTGATGATAGTCGTAATGAACTGTTCAGCATCTACTATGTTCCAGGTGCATCCATATTTCATTTATTTTCACAATCTTTTAAAGTACATATTTTTTCTCCATTTTACATATGAAGAAACTGAGATTAAAAGAGGTTAAGTGATTTGTCCAAAGTTATATACTAAAAAAAAGGACTTGGTGCTCTGTATTCATGATTTTCAGTAATACTTTTTTTTTTACATCTTTATTGGAGTATAATTACTTTACAATGGTGTGTTAGTTTCTGCTTTATAACAAAGTGAATCAGTTATGCATATACATATGTTCCCATATCTCCTCCCTCTTGCGTCTCTCTCCCTCTCACCCTCCCTATCCCACCCATCCAGGTGGTCACAAAGCACCGAGCTGACCTCCCTGTGCTATGCGGTTGCTTCCCACTAGCTATCTATTTTACCTTTGGTAGTGTATATATGTCCATGCCATTCTTTCACTTTGTCACAGCTTACCCTTCCCCTTTCCCAAATCCTCAAGTCCAATCTCTAGTAGGTCTGTGTCTTTACCTGGTCTTACCCATAGGTGACCATATGTGTGTGGATTTATTTCTGGGCTTTCTATCCTGTTCCATTGATCTATATTTCTGTTTTTGTGCCAATACCATACTGTCTTGATTACTATAGCTTTGTAGTATAGCCAGAAGTCAGGGAGCCTAATTCCTCCAACCCCGTTTTTCATTCTCAAGATTGCTTTGGCTATTCATGGTATTTTGTATTTTCATACAAATTGTGAAAATTTTTGTTCTAGTTCTGTGAAAAATGCCAGTGGTAGTTTCATAGAGATTGGATTGAATCCGCACATTGCTTTGGGTAGTAGAGTCATTTTCACAATGTTGATTCTTCAAATCCAAGAACATGGTATATCTCTCCATCTACTTATATCACTGTCAATTTCTTTCATCATTGTCTTATAATTGTCTGCATACAGTTCTTTTGTCTCCTTAGGTAAGTTTATTACTAGATATTTTATTCTTTTTTGCAATGGTAAATGGGAGTGTTTTCATGATTACACTTTCAGATTTTTCATCATTAGTGTATAGGAATGCCAGAGATTTCTGTACATTAATTTTGTATCCTGCTACTTTGCCAAATTCATTGATTAGCTCTAGTAGTTTTCTGGTAGCATATTTAGGATTTTCTGTGTATAGTATCATGTCATCTGCAAACAGTGACTGCTTTATTTCTTCTTTTCCGATTTGGATTACTTTTATCTCCTTTCTATTCTGATTGCTGTGGCTAAAACTTCCAAAGCTATGTTGAATAAGAGTGGTGAGAGTGAGCAACATTGTCTTGTTCCTGATTTTAGTGGAAATGCTTTCAGTTTTTCACCATTGAGGATGATGTTAGCTGTGGGTTTGTCATATATGGCCTTTATTATGTTGAGGAAAGTTCCCTCTATGCCTACTTTCTGCAGGGTTTTTTATCATAAATGGGTGTTGAATTTTGTTGAAAGATTTCTCTGCATCTATTGAGATGATCATATTGTATTTCTCCATCAATTTGTTAATATGGTATATCACATTGATTGATTTGTGTATACTGAAGAATCCTTGCATTCCTGGAATAAAGCCCACATGGTCAAAGTGTATGATCCTTTTAATGAGCTGTTGGATTCTGTTTGGTAATATTTTGTTGAAGATACTTGCATCTATGTTCATCAGTGATATTGGCCTGTAGTATTCTTTCTTTGTGACATCCTTGTCTGGTTTCAGTATCAGGTTGATGGTGGCCTCGTAGAATGAGTTTGGCAGTGTTCCTCCCTCTGCTATATTTTGGAGGAGTTTGAGAAGGATAGGTTTTAGCTCTTCTCTAAATGTTTGATAGAATTCGCCTGTAAAGCCATTTGGTCCTGGGCTTTTGTTTGTTGGAAGATTTTTAATCACAGTTTCAATTTCAGTGATTGTGATTGGTCTTTTCAGATTTTCTATTTCATCCTGATTCGGTCTTGGCAGGTTGTGCATTTCTAAGTATTTGTCCATTTCTTCCAGGTTGTCCATTTTACTAGCATAGAGTTGCTTGTAGTAATCTCACATGATCTTTTGTATTTCTGCTGTGTCAGTTGTTACTTCTTCTTTTTCATTTCTAATTCTGTTGATTTGATTCTTCTCCCCTTTTTTCTTTATTAGTCTGGCTAATGGTTTATCAATTTTTTTTATCTTCTCAAAGAACCAGCTTTTAGTGTTGTTGATCTTTGCTATCATTTCCTTCATTTCTTTTTCATTTATTTCTGATCTGATCTTTATGATTTCTTTCCTTCTGCTAACTTTCGGGGTTTTTTGGTCTTCTTTCTCTAATTGCTTTAGGTGCAAGTTTAGGTTGTTTATTCGAGATGTTTCCTATTTCTTAAGATAGGATTGTATTGCTATAAACTTCCCTCTTAGAACTGCTTTTGCTGCATCCCATAGGTTTTGGGTCGTCATGTTTCCATTGTCATTTGTTTCTAAGTGTTTTTTGATTTCCTCTTTGATTTCTTCAGTGATCACTTCGTTATTAAGTAGTCTATTGTTTAGGCTCCATGTGTTTGTATTTTTTACAGATCTTTCCCTGCACTTGATTTCTATTGTCATAGCGTTGTTGTCGGAAAACATACTTGATACAATTTCAATTTTCTTAAATTTACCAAGGCTTGATTTGTAACCCAAGGTATGATCGATTCTGGGGAATGTTCCATGAGCACTTGAGAAAAATGTGTATTCTGTTGTTTTTGGATGGAATATCCTATAAATATCAGTTAAGTCTGTCATCTTTAATATATCATTTAATGCTTGTGTTTCCTTATTTATTTTCATTTTGGATGATCTGTCCATTGGTGAAACTGGGGTGTTAAAGTCCCTGGATATGAATGTGTTACTGTCGATTTCCCCTTTTATAGCTGTTAGTATTTGCCTTATGTATTGATGTGCTCCTATATTGCGTGCATAAATATTTACAATCATTATATCTTCTTCTTGGATCAATCCCTTGATCATTATGCAGTGTCCTTCATTTACTCTTCTAATAGTCTTTATTTTAAAGTGTATTTTTCTGATCTGAGAATTGCTACTCCAGCTTTCTTTTGCTTTCCATTTTCATAGAATATCTTTTTCCATCCCCTTACTTTCAGTCTGTATGTGTCTCTAGGTCTGACGTGGGTCTCTTGTAGATAGCACATATATGGATCTTGTTTTCTTTTTTTGCTTTTTTTGAGGTACACAGGCCTCTCACTGTTGTGGCCTCTCCCATTGTGGAGCACAGGCTCCAGACCCGCAGGCTCAGCGACCATGGCTCACAGGCCTAGCCGCTCCTCGGCATGTGGTATCTTCCTGGACGGGGGCACAGACCTGTGTTCCCTGCATTGGCAGGCTGACTCTCTACCACTGCACCACCAGGGAAGCCCCTGGATCTTGTTTTTGTATCCATTCAGCGAGTCTGTGTCTTTTGGTGCAAGTATTTAATCCATTTACATTTAAGGTAATAATCGATATGTATATTCCTATTTTCTTAATTGTTTTGTGTTTGTTACTGTAGGTCTTTTCCTTCTCTTGTGTTTCTTGCCTAGAGAAGTTCCTTTAGCATTTGTTGTAAAGCTGGTTTGGTGGTGCTGAACTCTCTCAGCTTTTGCTTGTCTGTTAAGGTTTTAATTTCTCCATCAAATCTGAATGTGATCCTTGCTGTGTAGAGTCATCTTGGTTGTAGGTCTTTTTCCTTCATCACTTTAAATATGTCCTGCCAGTCCCTTCTTGCTTGCAGAGTTTCTGCTGAAAGTTCAGCTGTTAACCTTACAGGGATTCCCTTGTGTGTTATTTGTTGTTTTTCACTTGCTGCTTTTAATATGCTTTCTTTGTATTTCATTTTTGATAGTTTGATTAATATGTGTCTTGGGGTATTTCTCCTTGGATTCATCCTGTATGGGACTCTCTGTGCTTCCTGGACTTGGTTAATTATATTCTTTTCCATATTAGGGAAGTTTTCAACTGTAATCACTTCAAATATTTTCTCAGTCCCTTTCTTTTTCTCTTCTTCTTCTGGAACCCCTATAAGTTGAATGTTGGTGCATTTAATTTTGTCCCAAAGACTGAGACTGTCCGCAGTTCTTTTCATTATTTTATCTTTATTCTGCTCTGCAGTTGTTATTTCCACTCTTTTATCGTACAGGTCACTCCTCCATTCTTCTGCCTCAGTTATTCTGCTATTGATCCCATCTAGAGTATTTTTAATTTCATTTATTGTGTTGTTCTTCATTGCTTGTTTCATCTTTAGTTCTTCTAGGTTCTTGTTAAATGTTTCTTGCATTTTCTTTATTCTATTTCCAAAATTTTGGATCATCTTTACTCTCATTATTCTGAACTCTTTTTCAGGTAGACTGCCTATTTCCTCTTCATTTGTTTTGTCTGTTGGGTGTTTATCTTGCCCCTTCATCTGCTGTGTGTTTTTCTGTCTTCTCATTTTGCTTATCCTACTATGTTTGGGGTCTCCTTTTTGCAGGCTGCAGGTTCATAGTTCCCGTTGTTTTTGGTGTCTGTCCCCAGTGGCTAATGTTGGTTCAGTGGGTTGTGTATGCTTCCTGGTGGAGGGGACTAGTGCCTGTGTTCAGGTAGATGAGGCTGGATCTTGTCTTTCCGGTGGGCAGGTCCATGTCTGGTGGTGTGTTTTGGGGTGTCTGTGGACTTATGATTTTACACAGTCTCTTGGCTAATGGGTGGAGTTGTGTTTTTGTCTTGCTAGTTTTTTGTCATAGGGTGTCCAGCACTGTAGCTTGCTGGTCTTTGAGTAATGCTGCATTCTGCTATTGAGATGAAGATCTCTGTGATATTTTTGCCATTTAATACTATGTGGATCTGGGAGGTCTCTTGTGGATCAGTGTCCTGAAGTTGGCTCTGCCACCTCAGATGCACAGCACTGACTCCTGGCTGCAGCAACAAGATCCTTTCATCCATATGGCTCAGAATAAAAGGGAGAAAAAGTAGAAATAAATAAGGAAAGCAAGATAGAGGGTAAAATAAAAAAATAAAGATAAAATAAAGCTATTAAAAAATTATTAAAAAAAATTTTTAGAATAAATAAAACCAACAAATGAACAAAAAACAAACAGAAAAATGGGAGGCTAGAACCCTAGGACAAATGGTGAAAGCAAAGCTATACAGACAAAATCTCAATCAGAAGCATACACATACACACTCACAAAAAGAGGGAAAGGAGAAAAAATAATAAATCT
This sequence comes from Neophocaena asiaeorientalis asiaeorientalis, assembly GCF_003031525.2. Taxonomy (NCBI): domain Eukaryota; kingdom Metazoa; phylum Chordata; class Mammalia; order Artiodactyla; family Phocoenidae; genus Neophocaena; species Neophocaena asiaeorientalis. The sequence goes on along the minus strand of NW_020174575.1, from coordinate 108,743 downwards.
TTCTCTCAAAGTCCACCTCCTCAATTTGGGATGATTCGTTGTCCATTCATGTATTCTACAGATGCAGGGTACATCAAGTTGATTGTGGAGATTTAATCAGCTGCTCCTGATGCTGCTGGGAGAGATTTCCCTTTCTCTTCTTTGTTGCACAGCTCCCTGGGTTCAGCTTTGTATCTGGCCCCGCCTCTGGTTGTAGGTTGCCCGAGGATGTCTGTTCTTCGCTCCAAGAGGACGCAGTTAAAGGAGCAGCTGATTTGGGGGCTCTGGCTCACTCAGGCCGGGGTGGAGGGTGGGGTACGGAGTGCAGGGTGACCCTGCAGTGGTAAAGGCTGCCGGGATGTTGCTGCAGCCTGAGGCATGCCATGCGTTCTCCCGGGGAAATTGTCCCTGGATCCCAGGTCCCTGGCAGTGGCGGGCTGCACAGGCTCCCCGGAAGGGAGGTGTGGATAGTGACCTGTGCTCTCACACAGGCTTCTTGGTAGCGGCAGCAGCAGCCTTAGCATCTTATGCCCGTCTCTGGGGTTTGCGGTGTTAGCTACAGCTTGCCCCCATCTTTGCAGCTCCTTTAGGCAGCGCTCTTAATCCCCTCTCCTCACGCACCAGGAAACAAAGAGGGAAGAAAAAGTCTCTTGCCTCTTCGGCAGGTCCAGACTTTTTCCCGGACTCCCTCCCGGCTAGCCGTGGTGCACTACACCCCCTGCAGGCTGTGTTCATGCCGCCAACCCCAGTCCTCTCCCTGCACTGTGACCGAAGCCCGAGCCTCAGCTCCCAGTCCCGCCCGACGCAGCGGGTGAGCAGACAAGCCTCTTGGGCTGGTGAGTGCTGGTTGGCACCAATCCTATGTGCGGGAATCTCTCTGCTTTGCTCTCTGCACCACTGTTGCTGTGCTATCCTCCACAGCTTTGAAGCTTTCCCCCTCTGCCACCCACAGTCTCTGCCCACGAAGGGGCTTCTAGTGTGTGGAAACCTTTCCTCCTTTACAGCTCCCTCCCACTGGTGCAGGTCCCGTCCCTCTTCTTTTGTCTCTGTTTATTCTTGTTTCTTTTGCCCTACCCAGGTACATGGGGAGTTTCTTGCCTTTTGGGAGATCTGAGGTCTTCTGCCAGCGTTCAATAAGTGTTCTGTAGGAGTTTTTCCATGTGTAGATGTGTTTCTGGTGTTTCTGTGGGGAGGAAGGTGATCTCCGTGTCTTACTCTTCTGCCATCTTCCCCATCTCCTCAGTAATAGTTTTTAATTAATTAATTAATTTAGTTGGCCAAAGCTACATCTATAAATCCCCTGGTAAAGTTAAAAGTTTGAAGGGAAAACAGAAATAAAAATCTATGCTCAACTGATTTTAGGAGGAATTGGTTCTATACCTTTCAAGACAGGTGAAAATGCATTCTCTCATCCTACCTGGATGACTGCCTAAAGATGTTCCTCGACTGTTGGAAGGCCCACCTCTGAACCAAAAGTGACTTGTTTTTAGAGATCTATATCTTAATGTTGACCAAAGATTAGAGAAGCTTCCCTGAAAGAACTGGGATTATGAAGAAATGGTAGAAACATAGGGCACCTTGGGGAGAGACAGTCTGCCTTATTCTGATAGAGAAATATTCTCCTCAGGCACAGCCAGTTCAGAACGAAATGCACAAAATCCCTTTGGCCTGAATCAAGGGGAAGGAAGAGGCAGTTTGAATTTACCTGCAGTAAATTTGCCAGTTGATCACTCAAAATTAACAGTTTCCTTTGAGCCTACATGCATTTTTTAAATAACTTTTTCCACCCTTAAACAGTTATACCCACAATCCATGCCTGCTAGATCAAAAACAAAGGTGGGTAGAGGATATCCTTTTATTCTGAGATAATTTTTTTTTCCTGAGGAGATGATGAACACATGCATTATTTCGGCCTTGAACTGGAAATCTGTCAGCTTTACATTAGGTTCTGACTCCATAAATTGAAGTTAATTTATTCATTCATTCAACAACTATTTATCAAATGTCCATTATGTATCATACTTGGTGCTGGGGAAATCAAGACTGATATGGTTCTTGCTCTTATGCAGCTGCATATTCTAGTGGGAAACACAGAGCAGTGAACAGGTATTGGCAAAATAGTAGCATAAGTGCTGTGCTAGGGAAGATTCAAGCTGACAGAGGGGCATAGAGATACACACAATACAACTTAAGAGCTGGAAATAGAGTCTCTATTATAGCTGGAGATGAGTATATGAGACGAGAATTCATAAGAGATGAAACTGAATAGGTAAGATGGGTCTAAGTCATGTAGAACCTTGCAAGGAAGGAAATATGGATTTATCCGAAAGCAACTGGAAAACATTGAATGGTCAGAAACAGGGGAGGGAGTGAAAGAATAAGACATCTGGGTTGGACTCTCTCTGGAGACAGTTAAGATTGCTGTAATCCAGACTGAATGATGGTGACCTGAAGTATTGTTAGCTGGGATGGAGAAAAGTAGATGAATTTAAAAGACTTTTGGAGATATAATTATTAAAAAAATGATTATTAATTGGGTACTGTGGACAAAAGAGAGAGAGAAGAATCAAGGTTCAGGTTTCTGGTTTGAGTAACCATGGTAGTGCCATTGATCACAGGGAGAAAAGAGGGTTTGGGGAGAAGATGGTAAATTCAACTTTGAACATATTGAATTTGAGTATGTGTGAGACATTTGAGTAGACTTCTTCAGCAGGCACTTGTGGAATATGAATTTGAAGTTTAGAAAAGAGCTCTTGGCTGGAGATATGGATTTGAGAATCCTTAGTGTATAATAAATCTTTCAGGTGATAAAATATATATGTTAGTGTTCTCAGCACAGCCAGAGTGCATTGTGGAAAGTGGGGAGAGAAGTTAACCAAGTCTTTCATGAATTCACATGGACAAATTACAACTCTCTGGGTATCTGTTACTTTATCAGTAAAACAGGACAACATAAAAGAAAAGGGGAGCTATTTCTAATTGATCTTCCCACATGATCTGGTAGTTTCTAGGCTCATATGTATTAATAGATGTAAAGAGCTTCAACAGTTGCTGGTGCTATGCCACTAGTTTTGTTAAATTACAGTCCCCTTAGTTTACATTCTGCCATAATTTAAAGTGGCAGCAGTTGTCACAGAATTGTTTTGCAACAATTAAGGACTATCTTATTGGATATCTTCTCGTTCCTATACTCATGAACACTTGAGTGAGCATTTTCTAAAAGTGGAATTGTTGAGTCAATGGGTTTATGCATTTAAAATGTTACTTGATGTTGCCAAACTGCCTTCCAAAACACTGTTTGAATATAGCTGATTCCCTACATCTTTACCACCACTGGGTATTAACAAGATGATATTTGGTGAACTTCTGTTTTCCCTATATATTAAAATTTTCATTAAATTCACCAACTTTGTAAAATAGATAGCTAGTGGGAAGCAGCCGCATAGCACAGGAAGATCAGCTCGGTGCTTTGTGTCCACCTAGAAGGGTGGGATAGGGAGGGTGGGAGGGAGATGCAAGAGGGAGGAGAGGGCTTCCCTGGTGGCGCAGTGGTTGAGAGTCC
>NW_020174575.1:104723-105124 GCF_003031525.2 Neophocaena asiaeorientalis asiaeorientalis | reverse complement strand
TTGATTCACATTGTTATACATCAGAAACTAACACACCATTGTAAAGCAATTGTACTCCAATAAAGATGTTAAAAAAATTCACCAATTTCTCTGAGAATGAGAATAAAATTCTGATGAAGACGTTGGAAGACAGCAGGCAGTGATGATCCTTTTTTAAGAATGTGACTGGATAAATCTTCCATTCTGGAACATAAGTAGACCATATATTTGAAGTGACTGCTGTGGGATATATTGAATATTTTAGTGTTAGCAAACTCCTATCCTGAATAACACTTAAGTACCTTGAAATAACTTCCACATATAATCAATATGAACTGGCAGCATCCTTGCCTTCTCTGACTTTCAAAGGTTCTAAATAAATGTGAAATCTCGGGCTTCCCTGGTGGCGCAGTGGTTGGGAG
>NW_020174575.1:85326-104129 GCF_003031525.2 Neophocaena asiaeorientalis asiaeorientalis | reverse complement strand
AAAAAAAAAAAAAAAAAAAGTGAAATCTCTACATTTGGTGCACCAAACCTAATTTACATAAGGGTGATGAGATAATGATTGAATTACGGGAAAACAATCGAAGCTGCCAGATTCAACAGTAACTTCTTGAATCAGTAAGCATTTTTTCCCCATGAGAATCTGGTACAAGTTACCCCACAGCTGTAAGAGATCTGATCAAGGAAAAGGACCAGAGATGACCTCAGCATAAACATTACTGGCTTCCTGTTTCAGTGTACTCTAAAATATCATTAGACTGAAATGTAAAGAACTAGAGAATATACTTGGAAAAAACTGGATTTAGCTTTACAAGCTAGATTGATTTTTGGCAGGTTAATCACTTTGTAATTGAATTGTTTATTCTTGTTTATTTTTTAGTTGCTAAGATGACTTGATCAGGTCAACTGTTCTGAGATCTATACATTCTTCTTCAACCAAGGCAGAAAATTATAATTTTATATGACTTAATCTAAGTATGCCCTTTAATGGATTTTAATGATCTAATATTTTCATTGAAGATCAGTGTTTAGCAATAGCTGATTTCAATGTCTTGTTTTATTGTCTTTCAAAACCATTTTTTTCACATGTGTTACTTCCTTTGATTCTTAAAACAATTCTCTGAGGCAAGGATTATTTTTTATTTTTTTAATAAATTTATTTATTTTTGGCTGCATTGTGTCTTTCTTGCTGTGTGCAGGCTTTCTCTAGTTGTGGCGAGCAGGGGCTACTCTTGGTTGCGGTGTGTGGGCTTCTCACTGCTGTGGCTTCTCTTATTGTGGAGCACAGGCTCTAGGCACACGGGCTTCAGTAGTTGTGGCACGCGGGCTCAGTAGTTGTGGCTCGCGGGCTCTAGAGCACAGGCTCAGTAGTTGTGGCGCATGGACATAGTTGCTCCGCAGCATGTGGGATCTTCCCAGACCAGGACTTGAACCCGTGTCCTCTGAATTGGCAGACAGATTATTAATCACTGCACCACCAAGGACACCCTGAGGCAAGGATTATTATCTACATTTTACCACAGAGCCAGAACTAGAGCCCAGTTCATTTATCTCATGTCATTTCCCCTAGACAGATAGGAGAAAATTTTGGTGAATACAGGCATGGCAGTCACTTTATAAATATAAAAATAGGCTTTGTGTAATTTGACTACAAAATAGGAAAGTATCACAGGATATGTAGAAAACAGTAACTCAGAATATTTACCTTTAGACTCCAATTGACACCAAAAGTGTTTTCTAAGTTTTGAATAATACAATAAAATAGTGAGTATTTACTTCTATAAGTAAATGTACCCTTAACAGAGACAAAGATTCCAGACGTTTTGTGTTTACATCTTCTTATCTAATAATGAAATGAATATAGAACTTTCCCAATGCCACACATATATGGATCCTGACTTGATGGTCACCAGATTCAATTCAATTCAAAAAATTGTTGGGCACCTATCATATATATATGACAGGAAATTGAAATCTAGTGGGAGGTACAGTAGCTAAGTCAAGTACACCCAAAACTAAAATGTGAAACATAATATAAATTCTTAAATGTAGGCAAAGTTCTGAGAATGGAAAGCTCCTATCCAATAAGGTAAGTAAAAGAGAATAGAGAGGGTGTCATGAGAGAGATGGAGGTAATGAAAGAGGTGGAGTTTGGGCAAAGCCTTGACAGATGGATAGAATATTAACTGGAAGAAGAGAGGGCAAAAGGCTCCAGGAAGATGGATTGATTCATATGAAGGCTTGGAGATAAGAAAGTCTAACATGTGGTTAGGGAATAGTGATAATCCAGTTTGTTTGAGACAGAGTGTACCTTTAAGAGTGTAAGGAGAGAGGAGAATAGAAAAGTAGAGTGAAGTCATATTCAGAGGGCTTTGAGATCCAAGTAAAGGAGTTTAAGAAGGAACTGGTAAACAGTGATAAATCATTAAAGGTTTCTGAGCAAGGAAAAGGACATGATTAGAGATGAACTTGAAGCAAATGAAGCTGATAGCTCTAGGTAAGACATATGGCAGAGCACAGTGTGAACAATTGGGAGACTATTGAAGTAGATGAGCTGAAAGATGAAAAGGGTCATTAGGTGAGATAGTGGCACAGAACAGATATAAGAATGTAGAAAACATGGCATCTGGTCAGGTGGAAGTTGCAGAGGTTAAGATTTGGAGAATGGTAAATATACAAAGCTGATGACAATATTTTCAGCCTCAAATAATGTGAAACCAGTAGCAAAAATAGAGAAGCTTGGTAAAAGATCAGGTTTTGAGAGAAAGGTGATCAGTTTGAAGGCAACTTTGTGAATCTTATACTTTGGCTAGATCTGAGAGAAAATTACTCCAAAGAATAGACAAATTTTATTCTAACAGAGGAATAGGCACTGTAATACTGGTGATAAACAACCCACCACCTGTTTATTGTATGGTAATAGTAGTGATGCTATCATTGAAATCAAAGTCCCCACTTTGGTAACTTACAACGGCTGTAAAGATAAGGCTTCTCTCTGGGAACACTGAACTAATGCTACAGAGACAAGGTAGAAATAGCAGGTCAAAACATCAGAGTCTAAAAGAGATTGGAGAAGGAAAAATGAGTCAGGAAGAACATTTCCAAACAGAAGCATAAAAATGCATTCTGAGAACTGAGACCCCCATCCTCCTTATTTGGGTCAGTTAGGCATTGCATAGAGTTTAATGAATGGTTTTGCTATTTAGCAACTTATACTTTAAAAAAGGAGTTAGCAAACTATGGCCTGTAAACCAAATATGGCCCATGACCTGTTTTTGTATGGCTTACAAGATAAGAATGTTCTTTACATTTTTAAATGGTTGGGAAAAAATCAAAAGAAGAAAATTTCATGGTGCATAAACATGATATGAAATGCAAATTTCAGTGTCCACACATAAAGTCTAATTAGAACACAGCTATATGCCTAGTTTTAGGTACCGACTATGGTTGCTTTTGTGCTACAAAAGCAGAGCTGAGGAACTGTGACAGAGACCATGTGACCTACAAAGTCCAAAATATTTACTATCTGGATCTTTAAGAAAAATTTGCTGACCTGATATTGAAGGTACACACTTATATGACTGTCATAGGTGGTAATCAATAAAGGTTTCACTGAATGTTTGTTTGGGGACTGTCTTTACTCCTTACATTTTCCTTCCCACAAGCTCACATTGATTTGTGGGCTGGAGAGTGATGTGTGAATAATTGATAATCAAGTTCTTGTTCTCCCTTCCTCAGCCTCAAGCTGTTGCCTTTACTTACAACCAGACTAATGGACAGAAATTTTATTCATATATTCTCATCTACCACAGTAAAAAGCATCAATTTTAAACAGGTCTACTCTGGAATCAGCAAATACTTGAGCATCAAGTCATGGTACCCTGAACTGACAAAGAGGTTAGAGTAGGCATGATTTTGAGAAAGAGAAAAGCATCCCCTGATATCCTGGAGTTGGCCTGATACTATCTGCTAGGCTTTAATGTTGCTAGTTGGTGATCTGATACCCCCAGCTAGGCCATATCTTCGTGTTGAATATAAACAATGTCAGAGAACCCAGACACAGATGAGGCCACTCTGTGACCATAATGGATCAAGTAAAAAACAAGGTCACTCCATAATGATGTCTGTAGGCAGACAAAACATGAACATTGTCCAAGCCACAAAATACCAAACATTCCCTTCTCCCAGTGAATGTCAGTGACTGCTGCTTCTTTACCTATTTTAGCTTTAACCTCATCCTTGTCTTCTCTCATTCCAGATGATATTTAAGATACTCAATCATAGAAATAATTGAGGCCCCCCTTCCTGACAGCATCCAATCCAAAATAAGCACTGTTGTCTTAAAACTTCACCAAAATCTTCTAACACAATTCCAAATCCTATAAGTCCTTTCTAACAGCCTCTTACTTAGATGCCATGCAATTCTCCATGATGTGTGTTTTCCTTTGCTTTACCTAGTAATAAACCCAGCTTTTCAACTACAGGTGTGTTCCTAGGGTCTTTGACTGGAGGACATTGACAGAAATGGAAGATGTACTGAGTTTCAGTTAAAGCCCTCACTGACTTAGACTAGGACCCTCAAATCAGCAATAGTGCACACATCTGAAACCCATTGTGTCTCTACCTATTCAAGATACAACCAGCCCTTAGCTGAGAGGTAAGTTCACACTGAATCAGGTTCTGATATTTCCTGGGGTCCTTTCAGCATTTGGTTTATATTATTTTCTTAAGAATAAGGTCCCTTGAAATGTTTTTGGTTTTCTGATCATATTTGTATTGTTTCTTGGTGGAATTATTTTCTAGCTTTCTGACATCTGCTTCCATGATCTGTATAGTTGTCTCATGCCTTGAGAGTTGTCTCTAAGTGGAAAAGTCTATATAAAAAGTATAAGCATAGGTCCTGTAAGTTCATCCTCAATCTGGCCACAGGAACTAAAGAGTTCAGAAAGTCTCCTCAAACTGGTAATCTTTGGACTAATTTTGACTCAAGTCTCTGTGTTAGTTTTCATGCTATGTAACAAACTATGACAAACTTAGCAGTTTAAAACAATGTTCCTTTGTTATCTCTCAGTTTCTATAGGCCAGAAGTGTGGAAACACCTTAGCTGGATTCTGTGCTTCAAAGTTTCATCAGGCTGCAATTCAGGTGTCAGCTGTATCTGTGGTCTCATCAGAGGCTCAGCTGGGGAAAGACTGCTTCCAACATTCCTCAGGTTGTTGGCAGAATTCATCTCCTCACAGTTGGAGAACTGAAGTCCTTGTTTTCTTTCTGGCTGTTGACTCAGTTCTTAGAATCAACTTGCAGAGACCACCTTGTTATGTGTGTTTTTTTCCAACACGGTTTCTTAATTCATCTAGTCTGAAAGGTGTGGGCCCAGATGGTCTTTTAAGGTCCTTTATCTGATTAAGTCAAGCCTAGCCAGAGTAATCTTTTTGATTAATGCAAAACCAACTGATTGGGGACTTTAAGGACATCTTCAAAATCCCTTTAGTTTTACCACATTCTGCTGACTAGTAACAGGAGCAAGTTCCACTAACACTCAAGAGGAGATCATTGGGTATCATCTTAGGTTCTGTGCACGATAGTTACCATTTAAAAAACCTTATATGGACTTTGTCTTCAGTCTTGTCTTTGTGTCCCTAAGAACCACTTTGCTGAGTTTCATCAGTTCAGAATCAGGAAGATTTGTCTGGTCATTTAGCAAAGCTTTGGAGACATGCAATTACCCAAGCACCATCTTTATAGACCATCCAGTTCTCATGGGGTCCTGTTAATCTACAACTTTGCCTCTTTCAGGCTAAACACCTGAATCCATTATGTTTTCTAACAATAATGGTAATGTGCTAATGTGTAAGTTTACCTCTCTACTTTAACGAGTTTCACTGGGGACAATTTGGAATGTGGGGGAATTTTGACATGAACAGGATTGCTCATGTGAGAGGTAACTTAGGACAATAAATATAGAAGCCCTCATGAAGTTGTTAGTCTTGTTTGTCTAAACAATGGCTCATTTTGTTTAATGTAGGAAACATCCCCTCCTTCATTTCTGTACCAAATCCAACCCACAACCTGTTTATTGTATGGCTTTCAAGCTAAGCTTGGTTTTTACATTTTCACATATACAAGAGTTGAAAATGTCAAAAGAAGAATATTTTGTTACATAGTAAAATTATATGAAATCCAAATTTCAGTATTCATAAATAAAGTATTATTAGGAAACACCACACCCATTTGTTTGAGTATTGTCTATGGCTGCTATCATGATACAACAGCATATTGGAGAAGTTGTGACAGTAGTCGTGATCAATAGTGACCTGCAGAACCTAAAATATCTACTATTTTGCCCTTTACAGAAAAGTTTGTCATCCTAATCTAAAATAGTCGTTTTCAAAATATTTAAAATCATTAAAGTTTTTAGTGAAATAAAATCCTTATTTACACTCCGATAATAAAAAGATGAAACTAGAGCTATCTCTGGTTCTTTGTCAGTAGCTACTGAAATACTACAGTTAAAACCTAGGGCTTTGTGGACAATTTGCAATTCACTGATATAAAGCAAGCACCAAGTAAACTGACACAAAGATATCCCTTTCAACCTGCTTCCCCAGCATGCAGGGACACAAACACAAAACGTATCACCATGTTTCAATTTCATGTATTTTTTCTAACATATGCATTCAAGGGTATAAATTTCTAAGTGCTCCTTTTGCTGAATCTCACATATCTTCATGTTTTATTTTCACTTTTATTTAGTTCAAAATATAAAAAAAATTCTCTTGAGATTACAGGCATACCGTGTTTTATTGTGCTTCAATTAATTGAGATTTTCAGAAATTACAATTTTGAAAATTAAAGGTTTGTGGAAACCCGGCCATAGCAAGCCTATCAGTTCCATGTTTTCCAACAGCATTTGCTCACTTTGAGTATCTGTATCACATTTTGGTAATTCTCACAGTATTTCAAATATTTTCATTCTTATTATATTTCTTATAGTGGTCTGTGATCAGTGATCCTTGACATTATATTTTATTATTTTGGAGACACCATGAAATACACCCATATAAAGTGAACTTAGTAAATGTTGTATGTGTTCTGACTGCTCCATCAACTGGATGTTCCCCCATCTCTCCCTCTCCTCAGGCCTCTCTATTCCTTAAGACACAATAATATTAAAATTAGGCCACTTAATAACCCTGCAATGTCTTCTAAGGGCTCAAGTGAAAGGAAGATCACATGTCTCTCACTTTAAATCAAAAGTTAGAAATGATTAAACTTAATGAGGAATACATGACAAAAGCCAAGATAGGCTGAAATCTAGGCCTTTTATGAAAAACCATTAGCCAAGTTGTGAATGCAAGGGAAAGTTCTTGAAGAAAATTAAAAGTGCTACATTAGGGAACACACAAATAATAAGAAAGCAAAATAGGCTTATTGCTGATATGGAGAAAGTTTTCGCCGTCTGGATAAAATATCAAACCAACCACAACATTGCCTTAGGCCAATGCCTAATACAAAGCAGGATTTTATGTCTTCATTTCTATAAAGGGAGACAGAGGTAAGGAAGCTTCAGGAGAAAAGTTTGAAGCAAGCAGAAGTCAATTCATAAGGTTTAAGGAAAGAAGTCATCTCTATAACATAAAAGTGCAAGGTGAAGCAACAAGTGCTGATATAGAAGCTGCAGCCAACTATCCAGCAGATCTAACTAAGATAAGTAATGATGGTGGGTATGCCAAACAATAGCCTTTCAAAACAGTCTTATAATGGAAGAAGATGCAATCTAGGACTTTCATAACCAGAGAGGAGAAAGCCAATGCCTGGCTTCAAAGCCACAAAGGACAGGCTGATTCATGTTGGGGGCTAATGCATCTGGTGACTTGAAGTTGAAGCCAATGCTTATTTACCATTCTGAAAATCCTATGGCCCTTAGGAATTATGCTAAATCTACTTTCCCTGAGCTTTATAAATGAAACAACAAAGCCTGGATGACAGCATATCCATTTACAACATGGTTTACTGAATATTTTTTAACATCCTTATTGGAATATAATTGCTTTACAGTGGTGTGTTATTTTCTGCTTTATAACAAACTGAATCAGCTATACATATACATATATCCCCGTATCTCCTCCCTCTTGCGTCTCCCCCTTACTCTCCCTATCCCACCCCTCTAGGTGGTCACAAAGCATCGAGCTGATCTCCCTCTGCTATGTAGCTGCTTCCCACTAGATATCTATTTTACATTTGGTAGTACTAAGTCCATGCCACTCTCTCACTTCATCCCAGCTTACCTGTCCCCGTCAGCATGTCCTCAAGTCCATTCTCTATGTCTGAGTCTTTATTCCTATCCTGCCCCTAGGCTCTTCAGACCCATTCTTTTTGTTTCCCTTCTGTTTCAGATTCCATATATATGTGTTAGCATACGGTATTTGCTTTCCTTTTTCTGGCTTACTTCACTCTGTATGACAGAGTCTACGTCCGTCCACCTCACTACAAATAACTCAGTTTCATTTATTTTTATGGCTAATATTCCATTCTATATAGGTGCCACATCTTCTTTATCCATTCATCTGTCGATGGACACTTAGGTTGCTTCCATGTCCTGGCTAAATAGAGCTGCAATGAACATTGTGGTACATGTCTCTTTTTGAATTATGGTTTTCTCAGGGTATATGCCCAGTAGTGGGATTGCTGAGTCATATGGTACCTCTATTTTTAGTTTTTTAAGGAACCTCCATACTGTTCTCCAAAGTGTCTAAATCAATTTAGTTTCCCATCAACAGTGCAAGAGGGGTCCTTTTTATCCACACCCTCTCCAACATTTATTGTTTGTAGATTTTTTAATGATGACCATTCAGACCGGTGTGAGGTGATACCTCATTTTAGTTTTGATTTGCATTTCTCCAATGATTAGTCATGTTGAGCATCCTTTCATGTGTTTGTTGGCAATCTGTATATCTTCTTTGGAGAAATGTATATTTCGGTCTTCTGCCCATTTTTGGATTGGGTTGTTTGTTTTATCTGATTTTGAGCTGCATGAGCTGCTTGTATGTTTTGGAGATTAATCCTGTCAGTTGTTTCATTTGCAAATATTTGCTCCCATTCTGAGGGTTGCCTTTTTATCTTGTTTATGGTATCCTATGCTGTGCAAAAGCTTTTAAGTTTCCTTTTGTCCCGTTTATTTATTTTTGTTATTTTCATTTCTCTAAGAGATGGGTCAAAAAATATCTTGCTGTGATTTGTCATAGAGTGTTCTGCCTGTTTTCCTCTAAGAGTTTTATAGTGTCTGGCCTTACATTTAGGTTTTTAATCCATTTTGAGTTTATTTTTGTGTATGGTGTTGGGGAGTATTCTACTTTCATTCTTTTACATGTAGCTGCCCAGTTTTCGCAGCACCACTTATTGAAGAGGCTGTCTTTTCTCCATTGCATATTCTTGCCTCCTTTGTCAAAGATAAGGTGACCATATGGCATGGGTTTACCTCTGGGCTTTCTATCCTGTTCCAATGATCTATATTTATTTTTTTGTTCCAGAACCATACTGTCTTGATTACTGTAGCTTTTTAGTATAGTCTGAAGTAAGGGAGCCTGATTCCTCCAGTTCTGCTTTTCATTCTCAAGATTGCTTTAGCTATTCTGAGTCTTTTGTGTGTCCATACAAATTGTGAAATATTTTGTTCTAGTTCTGTGAAAAATGCCACTGGTAGTTTGTTAGGGATTGCATTTAATCTGTACATTGCTTTGGGTAATATAGTCATTTTCACAATGTTGCTTCTTCCAATCCAAGAACACAGTATATCTCTCCAACTCTTTGTATCTTCTTTAATTTCTTTCATCAGTATCTTATAGTTTTCTGCATACAGGTCTTTTGTCTCCTTCCGTAGGTTTATTCCTAGGTATTTTATTGATTTTGTTGCAATGGTAAATGAAAGTGTTTTTGTAATTTATCTTTCAGAATTTTCATCATTAGAGTATAGGAATGCAAGAGATTTCTCTTCATTAATTTTGTATCCTGCTACTTTTCTCAATTAATTGATTAGCCCTAGTAGTTTTCTGGTAGATTCTTTAGGATTCTCTATGTATAGTATCATGTCATCTGCGAACAGTGACAGCTTTACTTCTTCTTTTCCGTTTTGGTTTCCTTTTATTTCTTTTCTTCTCTGATTGCTGTGGTTAAAACTTTGAAAACTATGCTGAATAATATTGGTGAGAGTGGGCAACCTTGTCTTGTTCCTGATCTTAGGGAAAATAGATTCAGTCTTTTTCCACTGAGAATGGTGTTGCCTGTGGGTTTGTCATATATGGTCTTTATTATGTTGAGGTACGTACACTCTATGCCTACTTCCTGGATGGTACTTATCATAAATTGGTGTTGAAATTTTTCGAAAGATTTTTCTGCATCTATTGTGATGATCATATGGTTTTTCTCCTTCAAATGTTAATATGGTGTATCACATTATTTGATTTGCATATATTGAAGAATCCTTGCATTCCTTGGATAAACCCCACTTGACCATATTGTATGATCCTTTTAGTGTACTGTTGGAATCTGTTTGTTAGTATTTTGTTGAGGATTTTTGCATCCATGTTCATTAGTGATATTGGCCTGTAGTTTTCTTTCTTTGTGACATATTTGTCTGGTTTTGGCAACAGAGTGATGGTGGCCTTGTAGAATGAGTTTGGGAGTGTTCTTCCCTCTGCTATATTTTGGAACATTTGGGAAGGATAGGTGTTAGCTCTTCTCTAAATGTTTGATAGAATTCGCCTGTGAAACCATCTGGTCCTGGGACTGGTTTGTTGGAAGAATTTTTTTTTTTTTTTTGATGGTACGCGGGCCTCTCACTGTTGTGGCCTCTCCCGTTGCAGAGCACAGGCTCCGGATGTGCAGTCTCAGTGGTCATGGCTCACAGGTCCAGCTGCTCTGCGGCACGTGGGATCTTCCTGGACCAGGTCACAAACCCGTGTCCCCTGCATTGACAGGCGGACTCTCAACCACTGCACCACCAGGGAAGCCCTGTTGGAAGATTTTTATTCACAGTTTCACTTTCAGTGTTTGTGATTGCTCTGTTTATGTTTGTTATTTTTTCCTGGTTCACTCCCGGAAGGTTGTGCTCCTTTAAGAATTTGTCCATTTCTTCCAGGTTGTCCATTTTATTGGCATAGAGTTGCTTGTAGTAACGTCTCCCTATCCTTTGTATTTCTTCATTGTCAGTTGTTACTTCTCCTTTTTCATTTATAATTCTATTGATTTGAGTTGTCTCCCTTTTTTTCTTGATAAGTCTGGCTAATGGTTAATCAATTTTGTTTTTCTTCTCAAAGAACCAGCTGTTAGTTTTATTGATCTTTGCTATTGCTTCCTTCATTTCTTTTTCATTTTTTTCTGATCTGATCTTTATGGTTTCTTTCCTTCTTCTAACTTTGGGGTATTTTTGTACTTCTTTCTCTAATTGCTTTAGGTGTAAGGTTAAGGTGTTTATTTGAGATGTTTCTCGTTTCTTGAGGTAGGATTGTATTGCTATATCCTTCCCTCTTAGAACTTTTTTGCTACTTCCCATAGGTTTTGGGTCGTCTTGTTTTCATTGCCATTTGTCTCTAGGTATTTCTTTGATTTCCTCTTTGAATTCTTCAGTGATCTCTTGTTTACTAAGTAGTGTACTGTTTAGTGTCCATGTGTTTCTGTTTTTTACATACTTTTTCCTGTAATTGATATCTAGGTCCTAGCTTTGTGGCTGGAAAAGATACTTGATATAATTTCAAATTTCTTAAGTTTACCAAAGCTTGATCTGTGACCCAATATATGATCTATCCTGGAGAATGTTCCATGAGGACTTGAGAGTAAAGTGTATTGTGTTGTTTTTGGATGGAATGTCCTGTAAATATCAATTAAACCCATCTGCTTTAATGTATCATTTAAAGCTTGTGTTTCCTTATTTACTTTCATTTTGGATGATCTGTCCATTGGTGAATGTGGGGTGTTAAAGTCCCCTACTATGCTTGTGTTACTGTAGATTTCCCTTTTTATGGCTGTTAGCATTTGCCTGAAGTATTGATGTGCTCCTATGCTGGGTGCATAAATATTTACAATTGTTATATCTTCTTCTTTGATTTATCTCTTGATCATTATGTAATGTCCTTCTTTATCTCTTCTAATAGTCTTTATTTTAAACTGTATTTTGTCTGATATGAGAATTGCTACTTCAGCTTTCTTTTGATTTCCATTTGCATGGAATATCTTTTTCCATCCTCTCACTTTCAATCTGTATGTGTCCCTAGGTCTGAAGTGGGTCTCTTGTAGACAGCATATATATGGGTCCTGTTTTTACATCCATTCTGTGTCTTTTGGTGGAAGCATTTAGTCCATTTACATTTAAGGTAGTTATCGATATGTATGTTACTATTACCATTTTCTTAATTGATTGGGGTTATTCTAGCTCTTTTCCTTCTCCTCTGTTTCCTGCCTAGAGAAGTTCCTTTAGCATTTGTTGTAAAGCTGGTTTGGTGGTGCTGAATTCTCTTAGCTTTTGCTTTTCTGTAAAGGTTTTCATTTCTGCATCAATCTGAATGAGATCCTTGCTGCATAGAGTAATCTTGGTTGTAGGTTTTTCGCTTTCATCACTTTAAATATATCCTGTCACTCCCTTCTGGCTTGCAGAGTTTCTGCTGAAAGAACAACTGTTAACCTTATGGGGATTCCCTTGTATGTTATTTGTTGTTTTTCCCTTGCTGCTTTTCAAATTTTTCATTTGATTTAATTTTTGAAAGTTTGATTGATATGCGTCTTGCTGTGTTTCTCCTTGGATATATGCTGTATGGTATTCTCTACGCTTCCTGGACTTGATTGACTATTTCCTTTCCCATGTTAGAGAAGTTTTCAGCTATAATATTTTCAAATATTTTCTCAGACCCTTTTACTCCTCTTCTTCTGGGAACCCAATAATTCGAATGTTGGTACATTTAATATTGCCCCAGAAGTCTCTGACACTCTCCTAAGTTCTTTTCATTCTTTTTTCTTTATTCTGCTCTGTAGTAGTTATTTCCAGTATTTTATCGTCCAGGTCCCTTATCCGTTCTTCTGCCTCAGTTTTTTCTGCTACTGATTCCTTCTAGAGAATTTTTAATTTCATTTATTGTTTTGTCCATCATTGTTTGTTGCTCTTTAGTTCATCTAGGTCCTTGTTAACTGTTTCTTTTATTTTCTCCATTCTGTTTCCAAGATTTTGGTTCAACTTTACTATCATTACTCTGAATTCTTTTTCAGGTAGACTGCCTATTTCCTCTTCATTTGTTTGGTATGGTGGGTTTTTACCTTGCACCTCCATCTGCTGTGTTTCTCTGTCTTCTCATTTTGTTTAACTTACTTTGTTTGTGGTCTCCTTTACCCAGGCTGCAGGTTTGTAGTTCCCTTTGTTTTTGGTGTCTCTTCCCAGTTGCTGGGTTGGTTCAGTGGTTTGTGTCGGCTTCCTGGTGGAGGGGACTAGTACCTGTGCTCTGGTATTTGGGGCTGGATCTTGTCTTTTTGTGTGGCAAAGCTGCATCTGCCAGTGTGTTTTGGGGTGTCTGTGAGCTTTGTATGATTTGAAGCAGCCTCTCGCTAATTGGTGGGCTTATATTCTTGTGTTGCTAGTTGTTTGTAATGGGGCATCCAGCACTGGAGATTGCTGGCCATTGCTTGGAGCTGGGTCTTAGCCTTGAGATTGAGATCTCTGTGAGAGCTCTCACTGATTGATATTATGTGGGGCCAGGAGGTCTCTGGTGGTCCAGTGCCCTGAACTCAGCTCTCACCCTCAGGTGCTCAAGCCTGATACCAGGCTGAAGCACCAAATCCTGTCAGCTACATGGCTCAGAAGTAAAGGGAGAAAAATAAATAAATAAAAAAAATAAAAATAAATTACTAAAATAAATAAATAGTAACATTAAAAGAATAGAGCAACCAAATTAATAAACTAATCCACCAGTGATAACAAGTGCTAAAATCTAAACTAAGAGAAACATAAAAATCAGAAATTATTCAGTTGCAGACAGCAGCCCCCATGTCTACAGCTTGCCCCCAAATATACTGCCTCAATTTTGGAATGATTTGTTGTCTATTCAGTTATTCCACAGAGGCCAGGTACATCAAGTTGATTTTGTGGATTTAATCCACTGCTCCTGAGGCTGCACGGAGATATTTCCTTTTTATTCTTTGTTCACACAGCTCCTGGGGTTCAGCTTGTTTTTTTCCCCACCTCTGTGTGTAGGTCACATTCAAGCATCTTTTTCCCACCCAGTCAGGAGGGGGTTACAGCCTTGGCTCTGTGGGGTGTTCTTGCTCACTCATGACAGGAGGAGGTACGGGTATGGTAGTCATAACTGAAATGCAGGGAAAGCCTGTGATGGCAGAGGCTGCCGTCATGTTGCAACAGCCTGAGGTACACTGTGTGTTCTCTTGGGAAAGTTGTCCCTGCATCATGGGACACTGGCAGTGACATGCTACGCAGGCTCCCGGGGGGTGTAGGCAGTGACCTGCACTTGCACACAGGAGTTTTGGTGGCAGCAGCAGCAGCAGGAGCATTATAATTTCATGCCCATCTCTGAGGTCCGAGCTGATACCTGCAGCTCGTGCTCATCTCTGGAACTCACTTAGGTGTTGCTCTGCCTTCTGTGGGCACACAAGGAAGGAATCTTCTCTTCTCGCACACCCTAAAACAATGGTCTCTTTCCTCTTTGGCAGGTCCAGACATTTTCCTGGACACCCTCCCGGCTAGCTATGGCTCATTAGCCCCCTCAGGCCTTCTTCATGCAGCCAGCCCCAGTCCTCTCCCTGAGATCTGACCTCTGAAGTCTGAGCCTGCACTCCTAGCCCCCACCCGCCCTGGTATGTGAGCAGGCAAGCCTCTCAGGCTGGTGAGTTCTAGGTTGGCACCAACCCTCTATGAGGGAATCTCTTCACTTTGCCCTCTGCACCCCTGTCGCTGCACTCTCTTCCATGGCTCCGAAGCTTTCCCCAACCCACCCTGTCTTCACCTGTGTAGGGGTTTCCTAGTGTGTGGAAACTTTTCCTCCTTCACAGCTCTCTCCCAGAGGTACAGGCCCCATCTCTATTCTTTTGTTCCTGTTTTTTCTTTTCTCTTTTGCCCTACCCAGGTACGTGGGGATTTTCTTGCCTTTTGGGAAGTCTAACATCTTCTGCCAGTGTTCAGTAGGTGTTCTGTAGGATTTTTTCCACATGTAGGTGTATTTTTTTTTTTTCCTGCAGTACGTGAGCCTCTCACTGTTGTGGCCTCTCCCCTTGCGGAGCACAGGCTCTGGACGTGCAGGCTCAGCGGCCATGGCTCATGGGCCTAGCCACTCCACAGCATGTGGGATCCTCCTGGACTGGGGCACAAACCTGTGTCCCCTGCAACGGCAGGTGGACTCTCAGCCACTGCACCACCAGGGAAGCCCTGTAGGTGTATTTTTGATGTATTTGTGGGGAGAAAGGTGATCTCTACATCTTACTCCTCTGCTATCTTAATCATAGTCCTTGGTTATCCATTTTAAATATAGCAGTGTGTACATGTCAATCCCACACTCCCTAACTATCTCTCTCCCCTACCCTTCCCACCAGTGACCATCAGGTTGTTCTCTAAGTCTGTGAGTTTGTTTCTGTTTTATAAATAACTTCATTTGTAACATTTCTTTTTAGATTCCACATATAAGTGACGTCATATGATATTTCTCTTTGTCTGACTTATGTTACTCAGTATAACAATACCTAGGTCCATCCATGTTGCTGCAAATGGCATTATTTCATTCTTTTTAATGGCTGAGTAGTATTCCATTGTATATCTGTACCATATTTTCTTAAACTATTCCTCTGTCGATGAACATTTATGTTGCTTCCATATCTTGGATAATGTAAACAGTGCTGCAATGAACATTGAGGTGCATGTATCCTTTTGGACCATGCTTTTCTCTGGCTATATGCTCAGGAGTGGGATTGCAAAATCATTCAGTAGCTCTATTTTTAGTTTATCAATGAACCTCCATACTGTTCTCCATAATAGCTGTACCAATTTACTTCCCACCAACAATGTATGAGGGTTCCCTTCTCTCCATACCCTATCCAGCATTTGTTGTTTGTGGATATTTTGATGATAGCCACTTTGACTGGGTGAGGTGATATCTCATTGCAGTTTTCATTTGCACTTCTCTAATAATTATAGATGTTAAACATCTTTTCATGTGCCTCTTGTCCATCTGTATGTTCTTCAGAGAAACGTTTGTTTAGGTCTTTTGCCATTTTTTGATTGGGTTTTTTTTTTTGATGATATAAAGCTACATGTGCTGTTTGTAAATTTTGGAGGCTAATCTTTATTTGGTTCACATCACTTGAAAATATTTTCTCCCATTCTGCAAGTTGTGTTTATGTTGTTGTTATAAAGCAGAAACTAACACACCATTGTAAAGCAATTATACTCCAATAAAGATGTTAAAAAAATTGACCTTAGGTGCATGAGTTTATCTCTGGGCTTTC
This sequence comes from Neophocaena asiaeorientalis asiaeorientalis, assembly GCF_003031525.2. Classification (NCBI taxonomy): domain Eukaryota; kingdom Metazoa; phylum Chordata; class Mammalia; order Artiodactyla; family Phocoenidae; genus Neophocaena; species Neophocaena asiaeorientalis. Next base: position 88,122 of record NW_020174575.1, on the reverse strand, counting down.
TCTCCTGTTCCACTGATTTATATTTCTATTTTTGTGCCAATACCATACTGTTTTGATGACTTATAGCTTTATAGTATAGTCTGAAGTCAGGGAGCCTGACTCTTCCATCTCCATTTTTCATTCTCAGGATTGCTCTGGCTACTCGGGGTCTTTTCTGTCTCCACACAAATTTTAAGATTTCTTTTCTAGTCCTGTGAAAAATGCAATTGGTAATGTGATAGGGTTTGATAAACCTTTAGCCAGACTCGTCAAGGAAAAGAGGGAGAGGACTCAAATTAATAAAATTAGAAATGAAAAAGAAGTTACAACAGACACCACAGAAATACAAAGGATCATAAGAGACTACTAAAAGCAACTGTATTCCAATAAAATGGACAACCTGGAATTAATGGACAAATTCTTAGAAATGCACAACCTGCCAAGACTGAACCAGGAAGAAATAGAAAATATTAACAGACCAATCAGAAGCACTGAAGTTGAAACTGATTTAAAAACTCCCAACAAAGTCCAGGACCTGATGGCTTCACAGTTGAATTCTATCAAATACTTAACATATATTTTAATTGTGTTTTTTCCTTTTCTTGCTGTTGAGTTGTAGGAGTGGAGTATATATTCTAGATATGAACCACTTGTCAGACATATTCTTTCCAAATATTTTTCCCATCCTATGGATGGCCTTCTCACTGCTCTTTGTATCCTTTGTTGGACAGAAATTTTTCTTATTTTGATATCGACCAATTCATTGATTTTCTTGTTGTTGACTGTTATTTTGGTGTCATATACAATAAATCATTGCCAAATAGAAGTTTATGAAGATTTTCCACTATGTTTCCTTCTAAGACCTTTACAGTTTTAGCTCAAATATTTATGTCTTTGATCTAGTTTGAGTCAATTTTTTATATGGTATAAGGTATGAGTCCAACTATATTCCTTTGTATCTGGATATCAAGTTTTCCAAAACCATTTGTTCAAAAGACTGTCTTTTCCCCATTGTGTGGTCTTGGCACACTTATCAAAAATTATTTTACCCTGGGCTTCCCTGGTGACGCAGTTGTTGGGGGTCCGCCTGCCGATGCAGGGGACGTGGGTTCGCACCCCGGTCTTGGAGGATCCCACATGCCGCAGAGCGTCTGGGCCCATGAGCCATGGCTGCTGGGCCTGCGCGTCCAGAGCCTGTGCTCTGCGATGGGAGAGGCCACGACGGTGGGAGGCCCGCGTGCCGCAAAAAAAAAAAAAAAATGATTTTACCATGTACATGAAGGCTTTTTTCTGAGTATGCATTCTGTTTCATTGTTCTGTATTCCTTTCTTTATGCCAGTACCCCACCATTTTTTATTCCCCAATTTTATTAAGATATATTTGACATATAACATTGTATACGTTTATGATGTACAGTGTGATGATTTAATGATTCTATATATTATGAAGTGATTGCTATAATTAAGATAGTTGACACATCCATCATCTTACATAATTACAATTTTTTGTGTGTAGCGAGAACATTTGAGTCCTACTCTCTTAGTGACTTTTAAGTATACAATAAAGTTTTGTTAACTGTAGTCACCATGCTGTATATTAGACCCCTAGAACTGATGCATCTTATAACTGGAAGTTTATACCCTTTCTTCGCTATTGTAAATAATGCTGCAATGAACATGGGAGTGCAGATGTCTCTTTGAGGCAATGAATTCAGTTCCTTCAGATATGTATCCAGAACTAGGTAAAAGTTTTAATTTTACTCCATTTTTAATTTTGCGAAGAACCTCCATCTGTTTCCCACAGTTGTTGTACAAATCTGTATTCCAATGAACAGAACACAATAGTTAGTTTTCTCTGTATCATTTCCAGAAGTTGGTATATCTTGTCTTTTGGATAATTGCCATCATAACAGGACTGAGGTGACATTTCATTGTGATTTTGATTTGCATTTCTGGCATGATTAGTGATGTTGAGCATCTCTTCTTTTAGCCATTTGTCTTCTTTGGAAAAAATTCTGCTAAGTTCCTTTGCCCATTTTAAAATCAACATATTTTATTTATTTATTTATTTATTTGCTATTTACTTGTATGAGTTCTTTATACACTTTCAATATTAACTTCTTATTCAGTATATGCTGTGCAAATATTTTCTACTCTGTAGGCTGACTTTTCATTTTGTTGGTTGACTGTTTCTTTTTCTGTGCAGAAGCTGTTTAGCATCATATAGTCCAACTTGTTTATTTTTAATTTTTTGCTTCACTTTCCATGTCATATCCAAAATAACATTTCCAAGACAAATGTCAAGGAGATTTCCCCCTATGTTTTCTTTCAGAACTTTTACTGATTCAGATCTTACATTTAAGTCTTTAATCTACTTTGAGATAATTTTTGTGAATGGTGTAAGATAAGGGTGCAATTTCTTTCCTTTTTTTGCATGTGAATATTCAGTTTTTTCTACAACATTTATTGAAGTGACAGCCTTTTCTGTTGATCATTCTTGGCTCCTTTTTCAAATATTAAGTATAAATACTTGGGTTTATTTCTGGGATCTCCATTTTGTTCCATTAGTCTTTGGGTCTATCTTTATGTTAGTATCATACTTTTTGACTAGTATAGCTTTGTAATATAGTTTGAAAAAAAGAATTGTGATGTCTCAAATTGTGTTTTTCATTCTCAGATTAATTTGACTAGGGATTTTAGTCTTTTTCTTTCATATTTTATTTCATTTTTTAACATCTTGTTGGAGTATAACTGCTTTAAAATGGTGTTCTAGTTTCTGCAGTATAACAAAGTGAATCAGCTATAAGTATATATATAT
>NW_020174575.1:64033-85303 GCF_003031525.2 Neophocaena asiaeorientalis asiaeorientalis | reverse complement strand
TCCTCCCTCAGGCATCTCCCTCCCATGTTCCTTATCCCACTCCTTTAGGTGGACAGAAAGCACGAAACTGATCTCCCTGTTCTATGTGGCTGCTTCCCACTAGCTATTTTACATTTGGCATTGTATATATGTCCACGCCACTCTCTCATATCGTCCCAAATTAACCTTCCTGCTTCCCATGTGCTCAAGTCTATTCTCTATGTCAGCAAATTTATTCCTGTTCTGCCCCAAAGTTCTTAACAGCCTTTTTTCTTTTTAGGTTCCATACATATGTGTTAGGATACGTTATTTGTTTTATTCTCTCTGAAAAACTTCACACTGTATGACAGTCTCTAGGTCCATCCAACTCATTACAAATAACTCAATTTCATTTCTTTTTATGGCTAATATTCCATTGTATATATGTGCCACATCTTCTTTATCCATTCACCTGTTGATGGGCACTGAGGCTGCTTCCATGTCCTGGCTATTGTAAATAGAGCTGCAATGGATATTGCTGTACATGACTCTTTTTGAGTTATGGATTTCTCAGAGTATAAGCCCAGTAGTGGGACTGCTGGGTCATGTGGTAGTTCTATTTTTAGCTTTTTAAGGAACCTCCACACTGTTCTCCATATTGGCTGTATCAATTTACGTTCCCACCAACAATGCAAGAGTGTTCCCTTTTCTCCACACCCTCTCCAGCATTTATTGTTTGTAGAATTTTTGATGATGGCCATTCTGACTGGTGTGAGGTGATACCTCATTGTAGTTTTGATTTTTATTTCTCTAATGATTAGTGATGTTGAGCATCCTTTCATGTGTTTGTGGGCAATCTGTATATCTTCTTTGGAGAAATGTCTATTTAAATCTTCTGCCCATTTTTGGATTGGGTTCCTTTTTCTTTGGCTATTTAGCTGCATGAGCTGCTTGTATATTTTGGAGATTAATCCTTTGACACTTTCTTGATTAGCAAATATTTTCTCCCATTCTGAGGGTTGTCTTTTCATATTGTTTATGGTTTCCTTTGCTGTGCCAACTTTTAAGTTTCATTAGGTCCCATTTGTTTATTTTTCTTTTTATTTACATTTCTCTAGGAAGTGGGTCAAAGAGGATCTTGCTGTGATTTATGTCATAGAGTGTTCTGCCTAAGATTTCTTCTAAGAGTTTTATATTGTCTTTAAATATAAAACTTACATTTAGGTCTTTAATCCATTTTGAGTTTATTTTTGTGTATGGGTAAGGGAATGTTCTAATTTCATTCTTTTACATGAGGGTCTCCAGTTTTCCCAGCACCATTTATTGAAGATGTTCTCTTTTCTCCCTTGTATATTCTTGCCTACTTTATCAAATATAAGTTGACCACCTGTGCATGGGTTTATCTCTGGGCTTTCTATCCTGTTCCATTGATCTATATTTCTGTTTTTTTGCCACTACCATTCTGTCCTGATTACTGTAGCTTTGTAGTATAGTGTAAATTCTGGAAGTCAGATTCCTCCAGCTCAGTTTTCCTTTCTCAAGGTTGCTTTGGGTATTTGGGGTCTTTTGTGTTTCCACACCAACTGTGAAATTTTTTGTTCTAGTTCAGTGAAAATTGCCATTCGTAGTTTGTTAAGGAATGCATTGAATCTGTAGATTGCTTTGGGTAGTCTTTTCACAATGTTGATTCTTCCAATACAAGAACATGGTATACCTCTGCATCTGTTTGTACAGTCTAATTTCTTTCACCATTGTCTTATAATTTTCTGCATACAGGTCTTTTGTCTCCTTAGGTAGGTTTACTCCTACTATTTTCTTCTTTTTCTTGCAATGTAAATGGGAGTGTTTCCTTAATTTCTCATTCAGATTTTTCATCATTAGTGTATAGGAATGCAAGAGATTTCTGTGCATTAATTTTGTATCCTGCTACTTTCCCAAATTCCTTGATTAGCTTTGGTAGTTTTATGGTAACATCTTTAGGATTCTCTATGTATAGTATCATGCCATCTGCAAACAGTGACAGCTTTAATTCTTGTTTTCCAATTTGGATTCATTTTTTGTCTTTTTCTTTGCTGATTGCTGTGGTTAAAACTTCCAAAACTATGTTGAATAATAGTGGTGAGAGTGAGCAACCTTGTCTTGTTCCTGATCTTAGTGAAAAAGGTTTTAGTCTTTCTCCATTGAGAACGATGTTGACTGTGGGTTTGTCATATATGGCCTTTATCATGTTGAGGTAGTTCCCTCTATGCCTATTTCCTAGTGGGGGTTTATTATAAATGGGTGTTGAATTTTGTCAAACACTTTTTCTGCATTTGTTAAGATGAGCATATGGTTTTTTCCCTTCAATTTTTTAATATGGTTTATCACATTGATTGGTTTGTGGGTATTGAAGAATGCTTGCATTCCTGGGATAAACCCCACTTGATCATAGTGGATGATGCATTTAATGTGCTGTTGGATTCTGTTTGCCAGTATTTTGTTGAGGATTTCTACATCTATGTTCATCAGTGCTATTTACCTGTAGTTTTATTTTTTTGTGACATCTTCATTCACTTTTGGTCTCAGAGTGTTGGTGGCTTTGTAGAATGTGTTTGGGAGTGTTCCTCGCTCTGCTATATTTTGGAAGAATTTGAGAAGGATTGGTTTTAGCTCCTCTCTAAATATTTTAAAGAATTCGCCTGTTAATCCATCTGGTCCTGGGCTTTCTTTTGTTGAAAGATTTTTAATCACAGTTTCAATTTCATTGCTTGTAACTGGTCTATTTATATTATTTATATTTATAAATATATATATTTCTTATTGTTTCAGTCTCGGAAGGTTGTGCTTTTCTAAGAATTTGTCCATTTCTTCCAGGTTGTCCATTTTATTGGCAGAGAGTTGCTTGTATTAATCTCTCATGATCCTTTGTATTTCTGCACTGTCATTTGTTGCTTCTTTTTAATTTCTAATTCTATTGATTTGGGTCTCTCCCTTTTTTTCTTGATGAGTCTGGCTAATGGTTTATCAATTTTATTTATCTTCTCAAAGAACCAGCTTTTAGTTTTATTGATCTTTGCTATCATTTCCTTCATTTCTTTTTCATTTATTTCTGATCTTATCTTTATGATTTCTTTCCTTCTGCTAACTTTGGGGGTTTTTGTTGTTATTCTTCTTCTTACTTTAATTGCTTTAGGGGTAAAGTTAGGTTGCTTATTTGAGATGTTTCTTGTTTCTTGAGATAGGATTGTATTAGTATAAATTTCCCTATAAGAACTGCTTTTGCTGTATACCTTAAGTTTTGGGTTATTGTGTATTCATTGTCTTTTGTTTCTCAGTATTTTTAAATTTCCCCTTAGATTTCTTCAGTGATTTCTTGGTTATTTAGTAGTGTATTGTTTAGCCTCCATGTGTTTGTATTTATTACCGATTTTTTCCTGTAATTGATATATAGTCTCATAGGGTGGTGGTTGGAAAAGATACTTGATACAATTTCAATTCTCTGAAATTTACCAAGGCTTGATTTGTGACCCAAGATATGATCTATCCTGGAGAACATTCCACGAGCCCTTGACAAGAAAGTGTATTGTGTTGTTTTTGGATGGCGTGTACTATAAATATCAATTAAGTCCATATTGTTTAATGTATCATTTAAAGCTTGTGTTTCCATATATATTTTCATTTGAATGATTTGTCCATTGATGAAAGTGGAGATTTAAGGTCCCCTACTCTGATTGTGTTACTGTTGATTTCCCTTTTTATCACTGTTAACATTTGCCTTATGTATTGTGGTGTTCGTATGTGGGGTGCATAAATATTTACAACTGTTATGTCTTCTTCTTGGATTGATCCCTTGATTCATTATGTAGTGTCCTTCTTTGTCTCTTGTAATAGACTTTATTTTAAAGTCTATTTTGTCTTGTACGAGAATTGTTACTCCAGCTTTTTCTTTTATTTCCATTTGCCTGGAATATCTTTTTCCATCCCCTCACTTTCAGTCTGTATGTGTACCTAGGTCTGAAGTGGGTCTCTTGTAGACAGCATATAAATGGTTCTTGTTTTTATAACCATTCAGCTAGTCTATGTCTTTTGATTGGAGCATTTAATCCTTTTACATTTAAGGCAATTATCAATATGTATGTTCCTATTACCATTTTCTTAATTGTTTTGGGTTTGTTACTGTAGGTCTTTTCCTTCTCTTGTGTTTTCTGCCTAGAAAAGTTCCTTTAGCATTTGTTGTAAAGCTGGTTTGGTGGTGCTGAATTCTCTTAGCACTTGCTTTTCTACAAAAGTGTTAATTTCTGCATTGAATCTGAATAAGATCCTTGCTGGGTAGAGTAATCTTGGTTGTGTTTTTCCCTTTCATCACTTTAAATATGTCCTGCCACACCCTTCTGGCTCGTGGAGTTTCTGCTGAGAAATCAGCTGTTAACATTATGGGGATTTCCTTGTATGTTATTTGTTGCTCTTTCCTTGCTGCTTTTAATATTTTTTTCTTTGTATTTATTTTTGATAGTTTGATTAGTATGTGTCTTGGCATGTTTCTCCTTGGATTTATCCTGTATGGGACTCTCTGCCCTTTCTCAACTTGATTGACTATTTCCTTTCCTATATTAAGGAAGTTTTCAACTATAATCTCTTCAAATATTTTCTCAGTCCTTTTCTTTTTCTCTTCTTTTTCTGGGACTCCTATAATTTGAATGTTGGTGCATTTAATATAATCCCAGAGTTCTTTGAGACTGTCCTCATTTCTTTTCATTCTTATTCTTTATTCTGCTCTGTGGTAATTATTTCCACTATTTTATCTTCCATGTCACTTATCCGTTCTTCTGCCTCAGTTATTCTGCTATTGATTCCTTCCTGATAATTTTTCACTTCATTTATTGTGTTGTTCAATATTGTTTGCCCTTTATTTCTTCTAGGTGCTTTTTAAACTTTTATTTTAGTTTCTCCATTCTATTTCCAAGATTTTGTCTCATCTTTACTATCATTAGTCTGAATTCATTTTCAGGTCCACTGCCTATTTCCTCTTCATTTGTTTGGTCTAGTTGGTTCTTAGCTTGCTCCTTCATCTGCTGTGTATTTCTCTGTATTCTCATTTTGCTTTACTTACTGCATTTGAGGTCTGCTTTTTGCAGGCTGCAGGTTCTTAGTTCCCATTGTTTTTGGTGTCTTCCCCCAGTGGTTATGGTTGATTCAGTGACTTGTGTAGTCTTCCTGCTGGAGGGTATTGGTGCCTGTGTTCTTGTGAATAAGGCTGGATCTTTTGTTTCTGGTGGGCAGGATCGTGTCCAGTGGTGTGTTTTGGGGTGTCTGTGACCTTATTATGATTTTAGGCAGCCTCTCTGCTAATGGGTGGGGGTGGATTCCTGTCTTGTTAGTTGTTTTGTATGGAGATTCCAGTACTGTAGCTCACTGTTCATTGTGTGGAGCTGGGTCTTATCGTTGAGTCGGAGATCCCCAGGAGAGCTTTCACTGTTTTGTATTACATAGGGCCAGGAGGTTTCTGGTGGCCCAATGTTCTGAAGTCAGCTCTCCCCCTTAAGAGGCTCAGAGCTGACACCCAGCAGGAGCACTAAGACCTTGTCAGTCACATGGCTCAGAAGAAAAGGGAGAAAATAAAATAAAATAAAAAGTTATTAAAATAAAAATATTAAAAAATAAAAAAATTTAAAAACTATTACAAAAAAAGAAGGAAAGAAGAGAGCCACCAAACCAATAAACAAACCCACCAGTGATAACTAGTGCTAAAAACTATACTAAAAAAAATAGAAAAAATAGACAGAACCCTAGGACAAATGGTCAGTGACTTGTGTAGTCTTCCTGCTGGAGGGTATTGGTGCCTGTGTTCTTGTGAATAAGGCTGGATCTTTTGTTTCTGGTGGGCAGGATCGTGTCCAGTGGTGTGTTTTGGGGTGTCTGTGACCTTATTATGATTTTAGGCAGCCTCTCTGCTAATGGGTGGGGGTGGATTCCTGTCTTGTTAGTTGTTTTGTATGGAGATTCCAGTACTGTAGCTCACTGTTCATTGTGTGGAGCTGGGTCTTATCGTTGAGTCGGAGATCCCCAGGAGAGCTTTCACTGTTTTGTATTACATAGGGCCAGGAGGTTTCTGGTGGCCCAATGTTCTGAAGTCAGCTCTCCCCCTTAAGAGGCTCAGAGCTGACACCCAGCAGGAGCACTAAGACCTTGTCAGTCACATGGCTCAGAAGAAAAGGGAGAAAATAAAATAAAATAAAAAGTTATTAAAATAAAAATATTAAAAAATAAAAAAATTTAAAAACTATTACAAAAAAAGAAGGAAAGAAGAGAGCCACCAAACCAATAAACAAACCCACCAGTGATAACTAGTGCTAAAAACTATACTAAAAAAAATAGAAAAAATAGACAGAACCCTAGGACAAATGGTAAAATCAAAGCTATACAGAGAAAATCACACAAAGAGTCATACACATACACACTCACAAAAAGAGAAAAAGGAGAATAATATGTATATATATATATAATGAAGGAAGACAGCAACCAAATCAATAAAGAAATCTACCAATGGTAATGAGCTCTAAATACTAAACTAAGATAAACATAAAACCAGAAACAAATTAGATGCAGAAAGCAAACCCCAAGTCTACAGTTGCTCCCAACATCCACCACCTCAATTTTGGTATGATCTTTTTCTATTCAGGTATTCCACAAATGTAGGATAAATCAAGTTGATTGTAGAGATTTAATCCACTGCTCCTGAGGCTGCTGGGAGAAATTTCCCTTTGTCTTCTTTGTTTGCACAACTACTGGGGTTCAGCTTTGGATTTGGCCCTGCCTCTGCATGTAGGTCGCCTGAAGACGTCTGTTCTTCACTCAGACAAGACAGGGCTAAAGTAGCAGCTGATTAGGCAGCTCTGCCTCACTCAGGTCGGGGTAGGGATGGATATGGAATGCAGGGTGAGCCTGCATTGGCAGAGGGCAGTGTGAGGCATGCTGTGTGTTCTCCCGGGGAAGTTGTCCCTGGATCACAGGACCCTGGCAGTGGAGGGCTGCACCAGGCTCCCAGAAGGAGAGGTGTGGATAGTGACCTGTGCTTGCACACAGGTTTCTTGGTGGCTGCTGCAGCAGCCTTAATATTTCAGGCCCGTCTCTGGTATCTGTGCTGATAGCCACGTCTCGCGCTAGTCTCTGGAGCTCATTTAGGCAGTGCTCTGAATCCCTTCTCCTTGCACACCCCCCAAAAATGGTCTCATGCCTCTTAGACAGTTCCAGACTTTTTCCTGGACTCCCTCCTGGCTAGCTGTGGTACACTAGTCCCCTTCAGGCTGTGTTCATGTATCCAACCCCAGTCCTCTCCCTGGGATCTGAACTCTGAAACTCAAGACTTAGCTCCCAGCCCCCACCCTCTCTGGTCAGTGAGCAGACAAGCCTCTTAGTCTGGTGAGTGCTGGTATACACCAACCCTCTGTATGGGAATCTGTCCTCTTTGCCCTCTGCACCTCTGTTGCTGCACTCTCCTCCACAGTGCCCAGCCCCCGTCTCCATCAGTGAAGTGGCTTCCTAGTGTGTGTAAATTATCCTCCTTCACAGCTCCCTCCCAGAGGTGCAGGTCTGGTCCCTATTCTTTTGTCTCTGTTTTTTCTTTTTTCTTTTGCCCTACCCAGGTACATGGGGAGTTTCTTGCCTTTTGGAAGTCTGAGGCCTTTTGCCAGCATTCAGTAGGTGTTCTGTAGGAGCTGTTCCACATGTAGATGTACTTTTGATGTATTTGTGTGGAGGAAGTTGATCTCCCAATCTTCTCCACCATCTTGAAAGTCCTCTCCCTTTTATACATGTTTCAGATTTGTTTTCTCTATTTCTATAAAAAATGCTGATTCACTTTGCTTTAAAGCAGAAACTAACACACCATTGTAAAGCAATGATACTCCAATAAAAATGTTTAAAAAAAGAGTGCTAAAATAATAAAATTTAAAATAAAATAAAATGTAAAAATAATGCAATCTGATTTTAATATGAATTGCATTGAATCCCTGATTGCTTTGTGTAGTATGGACATTTTAACAATGTTATATCTTCCAATTAATGAATATGAGATATTTTCCAGTCATTTCTATCTTCAATTACTTTCATCAATATTTTATAGTTTACAGTGTATGGTTCTTTCACCTATTGGGTTAAATCTGTTTATAAGTATGCTATTGTTTTACTTCTTAGGATTCTAAATATTTGTTAAGCCAATATTCTTTTTCATGGAATACATAATATTTCTTATAAATTTTTAAAAGATTACTATTCATTTATAGTTATTACAAAATATTGGCTGTATTCCCCATGTTATACAATACATCCTTGAACTTCTCTTATACCTGGTAGTTTGTATCTCTCACTTCCCTCCCCATATTGCCTCTCCCCCCTTCCCACTGGTAACCATAAGTTTGTCCTGTATATCTGTGTCTGCTTCTTTTTTGTTACATTCATTATTTTGCTTCATTTTGTAGATTTTACATATCAATTATATCATATAGTATTTGTCTTCCTCTGTATGACATATTATGCTTAGCATAAGGTCCTCCAAGTCCATCCATGTTGCTGCAAATAGCAAAATTTCATTCCTTTTTATGGCTGAGTACTATTCCACTGTGTGTGTGTGTGTGTGTGTGTGTGTGTGTGTGTGTGTATCACATCCTTTTTTTTATTGGGGTATAGTTGTTTTACAATGTTGTGTTACTTTCTTCTGTACAGTGGAGTTCTCTGTGCTATACATCAGGTTCTCATTAGTTATCTATTTTATACATATTAGTATATATATATGTCAATCGCAATCTCCCAGTTTTTCCCATTGCCCCCTTCTCCTGCTTGGTGTCCATATGTTTCTTCTTTACATCTGTGTCTCTATTTCTGCCTTGCAAACTGGTTCATCTGTACCTTTTTCCTAGATGCCACATATATGCATTAATACACAATATTTGTTTTTCTCTTTCTGACATACTTCACTCTGTATGACAGTGTCTAGGTCCATGCACTTCTCTACAAATGACCCAATTTCGTTCCTTTTTATGGCGGAGTAATATTACATTGTATATAGTTACCACATATTCTTTATCCATTTGTCTGTCGATGGACATTTCAGTTGCTTCCATAACCTCACTATTGTAAGTAGTGCTGCGGTAAATATCGGGGTGCATGTGTGTTTTGGAATTATGGTTTTCTCTGGGTATATGCCCAGTAGTGGGATTACTGAGTCATATGGTAATTCTACTTTTAGTTTTTTGTGGAAACTCCATACTCTTCTCCATAGTGGATATACCAATTTACATTCCTACCAACAATGCAAAAGGGTTCTCTTTTCTCCACCCCCTCGTCAGCATTTATTGTTTGTAGATTTTCTGATGATGCCCATTCTAACCGAGGTGAGGTGATAACTCATTGTAGTTTTGATTTGCATTTCTCTAATAATTAGTGACGTTGAACTTCTTTTCATGTGTGTATTGGCCATCTGAATGTATTTCTTTGGAGAAATGTCTATTGAGATCTTCTGACAATTATTTTATTTAGTCATTTGTTTTTATGATATTGAGCTGCATGAGCTTTTTGATTTGCATTTCTCTAATAATTAGTGATGTTGAGCAGCTTTTCATGTGCTCTTGGCCATCTCTATGTCTTCTTTGGAGAAATGTCTATTTAGGTCTTATGCCGGTTTTTGGATTGGGTTGTTTGTTTCTTTAATATTGAGCTGCATGAGCTGTTTATACATTTTGGAGATTAATCATTTGTTGATTCATTTGCAAATATTTTTCCCATTCTAAGACTGGTCTTTTCATTTTGTTTATGGTTTCCTTTGCTGTGCAAAAGCTTTTAAGTTTCATTAGATCCCATTTGTTTATCTTTGTTTTTACTTTCATTACTCTAGGGGACGGGTCAGAAAAGATCTTGCTCTGGTTTATGTCGAAGAGTGTTCTTCCTATGTTTTCCTCTAAGAGTTTTACAGTGTCCAGTATTACATTTAAGTCTTTAATCCATTTTGAGTTTATTTTTGTGTATGGTGTTAGGGAGTATTCTAATTTCTTTCTTTTACATGTAGGTGTCCAGTTTTCTCAGCACCACTTATTGAACAGACTTCCTTTTCTCCGTTGTATATCCTTGCCCCCTTTGTCATAGATGAGGTGATCATAGGTGTGTGAGTTTATCTCTGGGCATTCTATACTCCTCCATTGATCTATTTTTCTCTTTTTGTGCAAGTACCATATTGTCATGATTACTGTACCTTTGTAGTATAGTAAGGGAGTCTGAGTTCTCTAGCTCCGTTTTTTTTTTTTTTTTTTTCCCTCAAGGTCACTTTGGCTATTCAGGGTCTTTTGTGTCTCCATACAAATTTTAAGATTTTTTTTCTAGTTCTGTGAAAAATGCTATTGGTAATTTGATAGGGATTGCACTGAATTTGTAGATTGCTTAAAGTAGTTTAGTCATTTTCACAATATTCATTCTTCCAATCCAAGAACATGGTGTTTCTCTCTATCTGTTTGTGTCATTTTTGATTTCCTTCATCAGTGTCTTATACTTTTCTGCATATACGTCTTTTATCTCCTTAGGTTGATTTATTCCTAGGTATTTTATTCTTTTTGTTGCAATGGTGAATGAGATTGTTTCCTTCACTTTCTGATATTTTGTTGTTAGTGTATAAGAATGCAAGTGATTTCTGTGCATTAACTTTGTATCCTACAAATTTGCCAAATTCATTGATTAGCTCTAGTAGTTTTCTGGTTGCATCTTAAGATTTTCTATGTATAGATTCATGTCATCTGGTTTTTATTATGTTGAAATAGATTCCCTCTATGCCCAATTTCTGGAGAGTTTTTATCATAAATGGGTGTCGAATTTTGTCAGAAGATTTTCTGCCTCTACTGAGATGATCATATAGTTTTTATTCTTCAATTTGTTAATATGGTGTTTTACATTGATTTGCGTTTAATAGAGATTCCTTCCATCCCTGGGATAAATCCCACTTGATTATTGTTTATGATCATTTTAATGTGCTGTTGGATTCTATTTGCTAGCATTTTGTTGAGGAGTTTTGCATCTGTATTCATCAGTGATATTGGTCTGTAATTTTCTTTTTTTGTAATATCTTTGTCTGGTTTTGGTATCAGGATGATTTTTACATCATAGAATCAGTTTGGATTTGTTCCTTCCTCTGCAAATTTTTGGAAGAGTTGAGAATGATATGTGTTAACTCTTCTCTAAATATTTGATAGACTTCACCTGTGAATCCATCAGGTCCTGGACTTTTGCTTTTTGGAATATTTTTAATCACAATTTCAATTTCATTATTTGTGATTGGTCTGTTCATATTTTTTATTTCTTCCTGGTTCAATCTTGGAAGGTTATACCTTTCTAAGAATTTGTCTATAACCTCCATGTTGTCAATTTTATTGTCATATAGTTGCTTGTATTAGTCTCTTTTGATGCTTTGTATTTCTGCAGTGTCTGTTGTAACTTCTCCTTTTTCATTTCTAACTTTATTGATTTGAGTCATTTCCCTCTTTTTCTGGATGAGTCTGGCTAAAGATTTATCAATTTTGTTTATCTTCTCAAAGAATCAGCTTTTAGTTTCCCTGATCTTTGTTTTGTTTTCTTTGTTTATATTTCATTTATTTCTGCTCTGAACTCTATTATTTCTTTCCTTCTTCTAACTTTGGGTTTTTTTTGTTGTTGCTCTTCTTCTTTCTCTAGTTCATTTAAGTGTAACCTCAGACTGGTTATGTGAGGTTTTTCTTGTTTCTTGAGGTAGGATTATATTGCTATAAACTTCCCTCTTAGACTGCGTTTGCAGCATCCCAAGGTTTTGGATCATAATGTTTTCATTGTCATTTTTCTCTAGGTCTTTTTTGATTTCCTCTGATTTCTTCAGTGACCTCTTGTTTATTTAGTAGTGTATTGTTTAGCCTCCTTGTGTTTGTGTTTTTAAAGATTTTTTCCTGTAGTTGATAGCTAATCTCATAGTTTTGTGGTCTGAAAAGATGCTTGATACAATTTCAGTTTTCTTAAATGTACTGAGGATTGATTTGTGACCCACAATGTGATCTATCCTGGAGAATGTTCCAAGTGCATGTGAGGAAAGTGTAATCTGCTGGGGTTTTTTTTATGGAATGTCATATAAATATCAATTAATTCTATCTGGTTTGTTGTATCATTTCCAGCTTGTGTTTACTTATCAATATTCTGTCCGGATGATCTGTCCATTGGTGTAAGTGAGGTGTTAAAGTTCCCCACTATTATTGTGTTACTGTCACGTTCCCCTTTTATAGCTGTTAGCATTTGCCTTAGGTATTGAGGTGCTCGTATATTGGGTGCATAAATATTTACAATTGTTATATCTTGTTCTTGGATTGACCCCTTGATCATTATGTAGTGTCCTTCTTTGTCTCTGGTAATAGGCTTTATTTTAAAGTCTATTTTGACTGATATGAGAATTGGTACACCAGCTTTCTTTTGGTTTCCATTTGCATGGAATAAGTTTTTCCATCCCCTCACTTTCAGTCTGTATGTGTCCCTAGGTCTGAACTGGGTCTCTTGTAGACAGTATACATATGGGTCTTGTTTTTGTATCCATTCAGCCAGTCTATGTCTTTTGGTTGGAACATTTAATCCATTCACATTTATGGTAATTATTGATATGTATGTTCCTATTGCCATTTTCTTAATTGTTTTGAGTTTGATTTGTATGTCCTTTTCTTCTCTGGTGTTTCCCACTTAGAGAATTTCCTTTAGTATTTGTTGTAGTGACAGATTTGTGGTTCTGAATTCTCTTAGATTTTGCTTGTCTGTAAAGCTTTTGATTTCTCTGTTGAATCTGAATGAGTTCTTTGCTGGGTAGAGCAATCTTGGTTGGAGGTTTTTCCCTGTCCTCATTTTAAATATATCCTGCCACTCACTTCTGGCCTACAGAGTTTTTGCTGAAAAATAAGTTGTTAATGTTATTGGGGTTGCCCAGTATGTTATTTGTTGTATTTCCCTTGCTGCTTTTAATATTTTTCTTTGTATTTAATTTTTGATAGTTTGATTAATATGTGTCTGTGCGTGTTTCTCCTTGGGTTTATCCTGTATGGGAGTCTCTGTGCTTCCTGGTCTTGATTGACTATTTCCTTTCCCATGTTAGTGAAGTTTTTACTATAATCTCTTCAAATAATTTCTCAGACCTTTTCTTTTTCTCTTCTACTTCTGGGACCCCTATGATTTGAACGTTGCTGCATTTAATGTTGTCCCAGAGGTCTCTGAGTCTGTCCTCAATTCTTTTCATTGTTTTTTCTTTATGCTGCTCCATGGTAGTTATTTCCACCATTCTATCTTCCAGCTCACTTATCCATTCATCTGTCTCAGTTATTCTACTACTGATTCCTTCTAGATTATTTTTAATTTCAGTCATTGCATTGTTCATCACTGTTTGTTTGCTCTTTAGTTCTTCCAAGTCCTTGTTAAATGTTTCTTTTATTTTCTCCAAAATTTTCCCCTAGACTTTGGATCATCTTTACTATCATTACTCTGAATTATTTTTCAGGTAGAGTGCCTATTTCCTCTTCATTTATTTGGTGTTGTGGGTTTTTACCTTGCTCCTTCATCTGCCCCATATTTCTTTGTCTTCTCATTTTGTTTAACATACTGTGTTTGTGGTCTCCTTTCCCCAGGCTGCATGGTCATAGTTCCTCTTACTTCTGTTGTTTGCTCCCAGTGGGTAAGTTGGTCCAGCGGTTTGCATAGGTTTCCTGGTGGGTGGGGACTGGTGCCTGTGTTCTGGTGTGTAGAGCTGGATCTTGTCCCTCTGGTGGGCAGGGCCATATCCAGTGGTGACTTTTGGGGTGTCTGTGAGCTTAATACAACTTTACATAGCCTGTCTGCTAATGGGTGGGCTTGTATTCTTGTCTTGCTAGTTTGGCATGATACATCCAGCCCTGGGGCTTGATGGACGATGGGTGGAGCTCGGTCTTAGTGTTTAGATGGAGACTTCTCAGTGAGCTCTCACTGATTAATATCCCATGTGGCTGGGAATTCTCTCATGGTCCCATGTCCTGGACTTGGCTCTCCCACATTGGAGGCTCTGGACCAACACTTGGCCAGAGCACCAAGACTATTTTTGGAAGTCTGAGGTATTCTGCCAGCATTCGGTAGGTTTTCTGTAGGAGTTGTTCCACATGTAGATGTATTTTTGATGTATTTGTGGGGAGGAAAGTGATCTCCATGTCTTACTTCCCGACATCGTAAAAGAAAACTCCTATCACATCTTCTTTATCCATTAATCTGTTGGTTGATTTTTAGATGCTTCCATATCTTGTCAATTGTAAATAATGCTGCTGCTATGAACATTGGGGTACATATATCTTTTTGAATTAGTGTTTTTGTTTCTTTTAGATATATACCCAAGAGTGGAATTGCTATGTCATATGGTAGTTCTATTTTTAGTTTCTGAAGAAACCTTCATACTGTTTTCCACAGTGACTGCACCAATTTACATGTCCACCAACACTGTAAGAGGGTTCCATTTCCTCTGCATCCTTGCCAACATTTGCTATTTATCATTTTTATGATGGTAGCTATTCTGACAGGTGTGAGGTGAAGTCTCATTGTGGTTTTGATTTCCATTTACCTGATTATTCATGGTCCTGAGCATCTTTTCATGTGCCTGTTGGCTATCTGCATTTCATCTTTGAAAGAAAATGTCTATACCACTCTTCTCTTCTGCCCTTTCTTTTAATTGTCTTCTTTTTTTTGATGTTGAGTTGCCTGAGCTGTTTATATATGTTGGGTATCAACCCTTTATCAGTCTTATGATTTGCAAATATGTTCTCCCATTCAGTATGTTGTCTTTTGGTTTTGTTGATGGTGTCCTTTGCTGTGGAAAACCTTTTAAGTTTACTTAGGTCCCATTTGTTTATATTTGTTTTTATTTCCTTTACTTTAGGAAATGGATTCAAAAAAATATTGCTCGGATTTTTGTCAAAGAGTGTTTTGCTTAAGTTTTCCTCTAGTAATTTTATGGTATTCAGTCTTGCACTTAGGTCTTTAAAGCATTTTGAGTTTATTTTTGCATATGGTATTAGGAAATGGAAATTAATATACAGAAATCTGTTGCATTTTGTACACTAACACCAAATAATCAGAAGGAGGAATTAAGGAAGCAATCCCACTTACCATTACATCAGAAAGAATAAAATACCTAGTAATAAACCTACCTAAGGAGGTAAAAGTCTTGTACTCTAAAAACTATAAGACACTTATGAAAGAAATTGAAGGTGATGCAAGCAGATGGAAAAATACACCATATTCTTGGATTAGAAAAATTAATATTGTTAAAATGACAGTACTACCCAAGGCAATGTATGGATTCTTTGCAACCCCTGTCAAAATACCAATGGCATTTTTCACAGAACTAAAGCAAATAATTGTAAAATTTGTATGGAAACTCAAAAGACCTCAAATAGCCAAAACAATCTTGAGAAAGAACAGAGCTGGAACAACCAGGTTCTCTTATTTCAGACTATTTTATAAAGATACAGTAATCAAAACAATATGGTTCTGGAGCAAAAACATACACACATCAATTGAACAGGATATACAACCCAGAAATAAACCTATGCACATATGGTCAGTTAATCTATGACAAAGGAGGCAAGAATATACAATGGGGAGAAAACCGTCCCTTCAATAAGTGGTGGTGGAAAAACTGGACAGCTACATATAAATGAATGAAATTAGAATATTCTCTAACACTATATACAAAAATAAACTGAAAATGGATTAAAGACCTAAATGTAAGACAGAATATTATAAAACAACTAGAGGAAACTATAGGCAGAACACTCTTTGACACAAACTGTAGCAATATTTTTGGGGATCTGTCTCCTAAAGCAAAGGAAACAAAAGCAAAAATAAACAAATGGCACCTAGTTAAAAGTTTTGCACAGCAAAGGAACCATTGACAGATTGCGAAGACAACTTACTGAATGAGAGAACATATTTGCAAATGATATGACTGATAAGGGATCAATATATAACATATATAAACAGCTCATTCAACTCAACATAAAAAAAAACCAATCCAATTAAAATATGGGCATAAGAACTGAATAGACATTTTTTTCAAAAAGGAAATGCAGATAGGCAATACGCACATGAAAAGATGCTTAACGTTGTGAATCATCAGAAAAATGTAAATAAAAACCACAATGAGATATCACCTCACACTTGTCAGATGGCTATCATAATAAGCAAAAACAGAAACAAAAACAAAACAACAAATGGTGTCAAAGATGTAGAGAAAAGGGAACCTTCCTACAGTGTTGGTGGGCATGTAAACTTGTGCAGAAGCACTGTGCAAAAGAGTGTGGAGGTTTCTCAATAAACTAAAATAGAACTGCCATTTGACCCAGTAATTACACTCCTCGATGTATATCTGAAAAAAAAGAAAAAAGCACTAATTCCAAAAGATGAATGCACTTCAATGTTCATAGCAGCATTATTTATAAATGAAAAGATATGGAAACACCTAAATGTCCATCAACAGATGAATGGATAAAAAAGATGTAGTACATATATGTATATATACAATGGAATAGTACTCAGCCATAAAAAAGAATGAAATTTTACCATTTGCAATAAACATGGATGGACTTGGGGGACAGTATACTAAGTGAAATAAGTCACCCAGAGAAAGAGAAATATTTTGTGAAATGACTTGTATGTGACATGTAAAAAAATACAACAAACTAGTGAATATAGCAAAAAAGAGTCAGACTCACAGATATAGAGAACAAACTAGTGATTACCAGTGGGAGAGGGAAGGGTGAAGAGCAATATAGGTGTAGGGGATTAAGAGGTACAAACTATTAAGTATAAAATAAATGACAATTATATATTGTACAACATGGGGTTATTTAGCCAATATTTCATGATAACTATAAATGGGATATAAACTTTAAAAATTGTGAATCACTATTTTTTACACCTGTGACTTATATAATATTGTACATCCAGTATACTTCAATTAATAAAAAAAGGAACTTGAAAAGGGACAAGCTAAGTCTGCAGTAAGCATGAGGAATGGAATGATAAAGATCAGAGCAGATATATAAAAAAATAGTGAATAGAGAATCAACAGAAAAAAAATCAGTGGAACTAATAGTTGGATTTTTGAAAAGACAAACAAAATGTACAAATCTTTAGGTAGATTATGAAAAAAAAGAGAAGTCACAAATTTTAAAAAAATCAGAATAATATAGGAGACATTACAAATGATGTCACAAAAATAAAAAGCATTATAAGAAATAACTATGAATAGTTACATGCTAACAGTCCAGATATCCTGCAAGAAATTAATGTTTCTAGAAACATACAACTTACCAAGACTGAAACATGAAGAAATAGAAACTCTGAAGAGACCTATATTTTGTAAGGAGATTGAATCAATCATCAAAAACCTCCCAACAAAGAAAAGTCCAGCACCAAATGGCTTTATGGATAAATTCTATAAAAAATTATTTAAAACAGAGCTACAAAGTGATACAGCAATTTCACTCCTTAGTATATATTCAAAGGAAACAAGAACACTAATGCAAAAAGATATATGCATACCAGTGTTCATAGAAGCATTATTTATAATATCCAAGGTATGGAGGCAACACGAGTGTACATCAACAGAAGAATGGATAAAGAATATGTGAGGTACACATACACACACTCCAACACCCAATACAATGGAATATTACTCAGCCATAAAAAGAATGAAATGTTGTCATTTGCAATGACATGGATAGACCTGGAGGGTGTTATGCTTAGTGATGTTAAGTAAGACAGAGAAAGACAAATACTGTGTGTTTTCACTTATACATGGAATCTAAGAAATAAAACATACAAATGAAGAGAACAAAACAGTAAAAGACTCTTAGATACAGAGACGAAACCAGTTGTTACCAGTTGGGGAGTGTTGGGAATAGAGGCAAGATAGGAGAATAGGATTAAACTGTACAAACTATGAGCTATAAAATAAATAAATATAATGATGTAATGTACAACACAGGGAATATAACCAATATTTTATAATAACTTTAAATGGAGTATAATATATAAAAATGTGGGATCACTATGTTGTACACCTGAAAAAATTTAACATTGTAAGTCAACTATACATCAATAAAAATATAAATTACAAAATTTTAGGCTTCTGACGCTGCTGTACTAGGCTACAGGAACCCAGGGCAACCTGATCTCTGAAACCCAGAGCAGCTTGCTGGGACACCAGCTTGTTCACAATGCCTGCTGTTGATGATTAAACCAGAGGAGTGGATTATACTGAAAAAAATCTCTGTGGCTTATTTAAGCTTTTGCCACACTTCTATTTGCTATAATTAATGATGGAGGTTTGAGACAGGATGGCAGATTAGAAGGACTTGAACTCATCTTCTGTCATGAAAACACGAAAATCACAACTAACTGCTGAACAATCATTAACCAAAAAGGAATAGAACCTACTGAAAATGATATTCTACATCCAAAGACAAGCGACAACAAGATGGTAGGAAGGGCACTTTTGTGATATAATCAAATCCCATACCTATTGTTTGGGCAACCCACAAAATGGAAAATAATTAGATTGCAGAGATTCTTCCACAAGAGTAAGAGTTCTGAGCTCCACCTCAGGCTCCTAAGTCTGGGGATCTGACAACAGGAGGAGCCCTAGAGCATTTGGTTTTGAAGGCCAGAAGGGCTTGAGAGCAGGAGATCCACAGGACTGGGGAAAGCAGAGATTTCACTCTTGGAGGACACACACAAGTTTTCATGTGCACTGGGAGCCAGGGCAAAGCAGTGACTCCATAAGAACCTGGGCCAGACTTATCTGTGGGTCTTGGAATGTCTCCTGGGGAGGCAGAGGTTGGCTGTGGCCCAACATGGAAACAAGAACACTGGTGGTAGAGGCCCCTAGGGAATATTCCTCAGCATGAACCAAGAATGTTGCCATTTTGGTACCAGTACTTGGTGGCAACAAACAGCCTGCAGGCTTCAATGTTGGGATGCCTCCGACCAAACAAACAACACAGTGAGAACACAGCCTAATCCATCAACATACCAGCTTCCTAAAGTAGTCCTGAGCCCACAGCCACCTCAAGACATGCTCCTTGACACTTCCCTGCCCACCAGAGGGACAAGATCCAGCACCACCCACCAGTGGATAGTTATAAGTCCCTGTGATGAGGAAGCCCACACAAGTCCTTGGAACAACCTCACCCACCAGGGGACAGACACCAGAAGCAAGAAGAACTACAATCCTGCAGCCTGTGGATCAGAGCCCCAAAACACAAAATGTTAGACAATATGAGATGTCAGAGAAAGGAATAGGATAAAACCCCAGAACAGCTATGTGAACTGGAGACAGGCAATCTTCCTGAAAAAGAATTCAGAATAATGACATTAAAAATGATCCAAGATCTTGGAAAAATAATGGAAACACAGACCGAGAAAATACAGGAAATGTTTAACAAAGTGATAGAAGATTTAAAGAACAGAGATGAACAGCACAATAATTGAAATGAAAAATACACAAAGAGAGATGAATAGCAGAATAAACTGAGGCAAAGGAATGAATAAATGAGCTTCAAGCAGGGTGGTGGAAATCACTGTCACAGAACAGAATTTAGAAAAAGAGAGAGAATGAAAAGAAATGAGGACAGTCTCAGAGACCTGTAGGACAACAGTAAACACATGAACATTTGCATTATAGGGGTCCCAGAAGGAGAAGAGAGAGAAAAAGGGCAGAGAAAATATTTGAAGAGGTAATAGCCAAAACGTTCCCTAAAATGAGAAATGAAACAATCAGTCAAGTCAAAGAAGCTCAGAGAGCCCACACAAGGTAAACCAAAAGAGGAACACTCTGAGACATATATTAATCAAATTGACAAAAATTAAACAGAGGAAAAAAACATTAAAAACAACAAGAGTGACGAGGGTAAGATGGCAGAAGAGTAAGACGTGGAGATCACCTTCCTCCCCACAGATAAAGAAGAAATACATCTACACGGGGAACAACTCCTACAAAACACCTACTGAACACTGGCAGAAGACCTCAGACCTCCCAAAAGGCAAGAAACTCCCCATGTACCTGGGTAGGGCAAAAGAAAAAAAGAAAAAACACAGACAAAAGAATAGGGATGGGACTTGCACCAGTGGGAGGGAGCTGTGAAGGAGGAAAGGTTTCCACACGCTAGGAAGCCCCTTCGCGAGCAGAGACTGCGGGTGGTGGTGGGGGTAGCTTTGGAGCCGCGGAGGAGAGCGCAGCAACAGGGATGCAGAGGGCAAAGCGGGGAGATTCCTGCAGAGAGGATCGGTGCCAACTGGCACTCACCAGCCCGAGAGGCTTATCTGCTCACTCGCTGGGGCAGGAGGGGCCGCGAGCTGAGGCTCGGGCTTTGGTCAGAGCACAGGGAGAGGACTGGGGTTGGCAGCGTGAACACAGCCTGAAGGGGTTAGTGCACCACGGCTAGCCAGGAGGGAGTCCAGGAAAAAGTCTGGAGCTGCCGAAGAGGCAAGAAACTTTTTCTTCCCTCTTTGTTTCCTGGTGCATGAGGAGAGGGCTGCTTAAAGGAGTTCCAGAGACAGGTGCGAGCCGCAGCTAACAGCGCGGACCACAGAGACGGGCAGGAGACGCTAAGCCTGCTACTGCTGCCGCCAAGAAGCCTGTGTGTGAGCACAAGTCACTATCCACACCTCCCTTCCGGGAGCCTGTGCAGCCCGCCACTGCCAGGTTCCTGGGAACCAGGGACAACTTCCCCAGGAGAACACACAGTGCGTCTCAGGATGATGCAACGTCACACTGGCTGTGTATGCTTCTGTGTGATATTTTGTCTGTATAGCTTTGCTTCCACCATCTGTCCTAGGGTTCTATCTGTCCGTTTTATTTTTCTTTTCTTTTTTAATTTTTTTCTTTCTTAATAAGTAATTTTAATAACTCTATTTTATTTTATCTTCTTTCTTTCTCTCTTTCTTTCTTTCATTCCTTCCCTCCTTTAGTCTATGAGTCATCCCAAATTGCGGAGGTGGACTTTGAGAGCAAGATTTATGATTTTTTCCCCTCTTCCTCTTTTTGTGAGTGTGTATGTGTATGCTTCTTTGTGAGGTTTTGTCTGTATAGCTTTGCTTCCACCATTTGTCCTAAGTTCTATCTGTCCGTTTCTTTTAAATTTTTTTTCTTAAAAATTATTTTTTAATTTAATAACTTTATTATATTTCACTCTATTTTATTTCATCTTCCTTCTTTCTTTCTTTTTTCCTTCCTTCCCTCCTTTCTTCCTTCCTTCCTTACTCCCACCATCC
>NW_020174575.1:61782-63867 GCF_003031525.2 Neophocaena asiaeorientalis asiaeorientalis | reverse complement strand
CTTCCTTCCTTCCTTCCTTCCTTCCTTCCTTCCTTTCTTTCTTTCTTTCTTTCTTTCTTTTCTTTCTTTCTTCCTTCCTACTTCTACTAATTCTTTCTCTCTACATTTTTTCCCTTTTATTCTGAGCCGTGTGGAGGAAAGGCTCTTATCACTGCAGGCAGGAGTCAGTGCTGTGCCTCTGAGGTGGGAGAGCCAACTTCAGGACACTGGTCCACAAGACACCTCCAAGCTCCGACTAATATCAAATGGTGAAAATCTCCCAGAGATCTCAATCTCAACACCAGCACCCAATTTCACACAACAACCAGACAGATACAGTGCTGGACACCCTATGCCAAACAACTAGCAAAACAGGAACACAACCACACTCATTAGCGAGAGGTTGTTTAAAATCATAACAAGTCCACAGACACCACAAAACACACCACAAGACGTGGTCAAAAACAATGGGAACTACGAATCGGCAGCCTGCAAAAAGGAGACCCCAAACACAGTAAGATAAGCAAAATGAGAAGACAGAAAAACACACCGCAGATGAGGGAGCAAGATAAAAACACACCAGACATAACAAATGAAGAGGAAATAGGCAGTCTACCTGAAGAAGAATTCAGAATAATGAGAGTAAAGATGATACAAACTCTTGGAAATAGAATAGACAAAATGCAACAAACAATTAACAAGGACCTAGAAGAACAAAAGATGAAACAAACAATGATAAACAACACAACAAAAGAAATGAAAAGTACTCTAGATGGGATCAATGGCAGAATAACTGAGACAGAAGAAAGGATAAGTGACCTGGCAGATAAAATAGTGGAAATAACTACTGCAGAGCAGCAAAAAGAAAAAAAGAATGAAAAGAACTGAGGATAGTCTGAGAGACCCCTGGAACAACATTAAACACACCAACATTCAAATTATAGGGGTTCCAGAAGAAGAAGAGAAAAAGAAAGGGACAGAGAAAATATTTGAAGAGATTACAGTTCAAAACTTCCCTAATATGGGAAAGGAAATAGGTAACCAAGTCCAGGAAGCACCCAGAGTCCCATACAGGGTAAATCCAGGCAGAAATATGCCAAGACACATATTAATCAAACTGTCAAAACTTAAATACAAAGAAAGCATATTAAGAGCAGCAAGGGAAAAACAACAAATAACACACAATGGAATCCCCATAAGGTTAACAGCTGATCTCTCAGCAGAAACTCTACAAACTAGAAGCAACTGGCAGAACATATTTAAAGTGATGAAGGAGAAAAAACTGCAACCAAGATTACTCTACACAGCAAGAATCTCATTCAGATTTGATGGAGAAATTAAAATCTTTACAGACAAGCAAAAGTTGAGAGAGTTCAGCACCACCAAACCAGCTTTACAACAAATGCTAAAGGAAGTACTCTAGGCAAGAAACACAAGAGAAGGAAAAGACCTACAATAACGAACCCAAAACAATTTAGAAAATGGGATTAGGAACATACATATCGATAATTACCTTAAATGTAAACAGACTAAATGCTCCCAGGAAAAGACACAGATTGGCTGAATGGATATAAAAACAAGACCCATATATATGCTGTCTACAAGAGACCCACTTCAAACCTAGAGACACATACAGACTGAATGTATGGGGATGGAAAAATATATTCCAAGCAAATGGAAACCAAAAGAAAGCTGGTATAGCAATTCTCAAATCAGACAAAATAGACTTTAAAATAAAGACTATTACAAGAAAAAAAGAAGGACACTACATAATGATCAAGGGATTGATCCAAGAAGAAGATATAACAATTGTAAATATTTAATCAAGTATCTTTTCCGACAACAATGCTATGAGACTAGATACCAATTACAGGAAAAGATCTGTAAAAATTACAAACACAAGGATGCTAAACAATACACTAATTAATAGCGAAGTGATCACTGAAGAAATCAAACAGGAAATTAAAAAATACCTAAAAAAAAATGACAATGGAGACACGATGACCCCAAACCTATGGAATGCAGCAAAAGCAATTCTAAGAGGGAATTTTATAGCAATACAAGCCCACCTTAAGAAACAGGAAACATCTCGAATAAACAACCTAA
>NW_020174575.1:54687-61720 GCF_003031525.2 Neophocaena asiaeorientalis asiaeorientalis | reverse complement strand
TCGGAAAAGAAGTAAAGCTGTCACTCTTTGCAGATGACATGATAATATATAGAGAGAATCCTAAAGATGCTACCAGAAAACTACCAGAGCTAAACAATGAATTCGGTAAAATTGCAAGATACAAAATTAATGCACAGAAATCTCTGGCATTCCTATATACTAATGATGAAAAATCTGAAAGTGAAATCAAGCAAACACTCCATTTACCATTGCAAGAAAAAGAATAAAATATCTAGGGATAAACCTACCTAAGGAGACAAAAGATCTGTATGGAGAAAATTATAAGACACTGATGAAAGAAATAAAATATGATACAAATAGATGGAGAGATACACCATGTTCTTGGATTGGGAGAATCAACATTGTGTAAATGACTCTACTACCCAAAGCAATCTGCAGATTCAATGCAATCCCTATCAAACTACCACTGGCAATTTTCACAGAACTAGAACAAAACATTTCACAATTTGTATGGAAACACAAAAGACCCCGAATAGCCAAAGCAATCTTGAGAACAAAAAAAGGAGCTGGAGGAATCAGTCTCCCTGACTTCAGACTATACTACAAAGCTACAGTAATCAAGACAGTATGGTACTGGCACATAAACAGAAACATAGATCAATAGAACAGGATAGAAAGACCAGGGATATACCCAAACACATATGGTTACCTTATCTTTGATAAAGGAGGCAGCAATGTACAGTGGAGAAAGGACAGCCTCTTCAATAAGTGGTTCTGGGAACACTGGACAGCTACATGTAAAAGTATGAGATCAGATCACTCCCTAACCCCATATAAAAAATAAGCTCAAAATGGGTTAAAGACCTAAATGTAAGGCCAGAAACTATCAAACTCTTAGAGGAAAACATAGGCAGAACACTCTATGACATAAATCACAGCAAGATCCTTTTTGACCCACCTCCTAGAGAAATGGAAATAACATCAAAAATAAACAAGTGAGACCTAATTAAACTTCAAAGCTTTTGCACAGCAAAGGAAACCATAAACAAGAGCAAGAGACAACCCTCAGAATGGGAGAAAATATTTGCAAGTGAAGCAACTGTCGAAGGATTAATTTCCAAAATTTACAAGCAGCTCATGCAGGTCAATAACAAAAAAATAAACAACCCAATCCAAAAATGGGCAAAAGACCTAAATAGACATTTCTCCACAGAAGATATACAGACTGCCAACAAACACATGAAAAAATGCTCAACATCATTAATCATTACAGAAATGTAAATCAAAACTACAATGAGAAATTTTCTCACACCAGCCAGAAAGACCATCATCAAAAAATATAGAAACAATAAATGCTGAAGAGGGTGTGGAGAAAAGGGAACACTCTTGCACTGCTGGTGGGAATGTGAATTGGTTCAGCCGCTATGGAGAACAGTATGGAGGTTCCTTAAAAACTACAAATAGAACTACCATATGACCCAGCAATCCCAGTACTGGGCATATACCCTGCGAAAATCATAATTCAAAAAGAGTCATGTACCAAAATGTTCATTGCAGCTCTATTTACAATAACCCAGAGATGGAAGCAACCTAAGTGCCCATCTTCGGATGAATGTATAAGGAAGATGTGGCACATATATACAATGGAATATTACTCAGCCATAAAAAGAAACGAAATTGAGCAATTTGTAATGAGGTGTATAGACCTAGAATCTGTCATACAGCGTGAAGGAAGTCAGAAAGAGAAAAACAAATACTGTATGCTAACATGTATATATGGAAATATTCATGAAGAACCTAGGGGTAAGATGGGAATAAAGACACAGACCTATTAGAACATGGGCTTGAGGTTATGGGGAGGGAGAAGGGTAAGCTCTGACAAAGTGAGAAAGTGGCATGGACTTATATACCCTAGCAAATATAAAATAGATAGCTAGTGGGAAGCAGCCGCATAGCCCAAGGAGATCAGCTAGGTGGTTTGTGACCGCCTGGATGGGTGGGATTGGGAGGTTGGGAGGGAGGGATATATAAGAGGGAGGAGATATTGGGAACATATGTATGTGTATAACTGATGTACTGTGTTATAAAGCAGAAACTAACATACCATTGTAAAGCAATTATACTCCAATAAAGATGTTAGAAATAAATAAATAAATTTATAAAATAAATAAATAAATGTATAAAAATGAATAAAAATAAAGAAATGGGACCTAATCATATTTAAAATATTTTGCACAGTGAAGGCCACCATAAACAAAATTAAAAAAATACCCTGAGAATGTGAGTAAATATTTGCAAAAAATAGCAATGGACAAAGGATTAATCTCCAAAATATACAAACAGCTCATGTAGCACAATATCAAAAAAAATCCACACAACCGAATCAATAAATGGGTGGAAGATCTAAATAGACATTTTTCCAGAGAAGACATACAGATGGCCAAAAAGCACATGAAAAGATGCTCAACATTACTAATTATTAGAGAAATGCAAATCAAAATTACAATGTGGTATCACCTCACACCAGTCAGAATGGCCATCATCAAAAAATCTACAAACAATAAATTTTGGAGAGGATGTGGAGAAAAGGGAAACCTTCTACACTGTTTGTGGTAATGTAAATCTGTACAGCCTCTATGGAGAACGGTATGGAGGTTCCCTTAAAACCTGAAAGTAGAGCTCCCATATGACCCAGCAATCCAACTCCTGGGCATATAACTGGAGAAAACCTTAATTTGAATAGATACATGCACCACAATGTTCATGACCACTCTTTCCTGATAAAACTTCTCAACAGATTAGGAGTAGAAGGAAACTACTTCCGCCTAATAAAGGCCTTATACACCCCCCCCCCACAACTAACATCATAATCAATGGTGAAAGGCTGGCAGTTTTCCTCTAAGTTCAGGAACAAGACAAGTGTGCCTGCTATCACCACTTCTATTTAACATATATTGGAATGGTTAGCGAGAGCAATTAGGCAAGAGAAAGAAATAAAAGGCATTCAAACTGGAAGGAAAGTAGTAAAGTTATCTTTATTCACAGACAATAAATTTTGTAGAGCACCTAAATATTTCACACACACACACACACACACACACACACACACTACCTCTCAGAAGTAATAAATAATTTCAGTAAAGTTGCATAGTATTAAATCAACCACTAAAGTTAGTTGCATTTCTAGACACTAACAATGCACACTATGAAAGGAAAATTTAAAAACAGTTCAATTTACAATAGCATCAAAAAGAATAAAATACCTAGGAATAAGCTTAATTATTGATTTTAAAAACTAGTACAATGAAAGCCACCAAATGTTGCTGAAAGAAATTAAAGAAGATACCAATAAGTAAGTGGAAAGACATTCTATGTTCAAGGATTGGAAGATTTAATATTGTTGAGGTGTTAGTACTACCCTATGTAGTCTACAGATTTAATTCAATCACTATCAAAATCCTAATAATATTTTTGCAGAAATAGGAAAATCCATTGTAAAATTCATATGGCACCTCAAGGGACCCAACATTGCCAGAACATACTCAAAATATTTTTTTAAAGTAGGAGATCTCACACTTGCTGATAACAAATCTTACTACAAAGCCATAGTAATCAAAACAGTGTTTACTGGCATAAAGACAAACATTCAGACCAATGGAATAGAATAGAGAGCTCACAAATCAACCCTTATATATATTGTCAAATGATTTTTTGACAAGGGAGTCAAGACCACTTAATGAGGATAGATAATTCTTTCGGTGATTTGTTCTGGGAAAATTAAATATCCATATACAAGAGAATGAATTTGGACCCTTACTTTGTACCATATAAAACTTTACTCAAAGTGGATCAAAGAGCTAAATAAAAGTAAAACCTAAAATTATAAAGCTCTTAGAAGAAAATTTTAGGAACAAGTTCCTGATATTGGATTTTATGATCACTTTTTGGGTAAGACACCAAAGCAAAGGCAAAAAAAATTTAAATAGATAAGTTGAATTTCATCAAAATTAAAAACTAGAATAGACACAACAATCAAGTGGGGGGAAAGTAACAAAATTGGAATTGGAAATTGAAAGACTCACCCTTCTCAATTTCTAACTTACCACAGAGCTACAGTAATTAAGCCTGTGTGGTGTTGATATAAGTATGAGCATATGGGTCAATGGGATAGAACTTAGAACCCAGAAATAAATCTATACATTCATGGTTAATTGATTCTCAACCAGAGGGCCCAAACATTCAACGAGGGAAAGAATGATCTTTACAACAAATAATACCAGGACAACTGGATATCCACATGCATATGATGAAATTTGACCTCTTCCTTAAAACATACACAGAAATTAACTCTATGTGGATCATAAATATAAATGCAAGAGATAAAATATAAAACTCCTAGAAGAAAATATAACATAAAATATTCTTGATATTGGACATTCCAATGATTACTTGGATATGACATGACAATCACAGGCAACAAGAGTAAAAATAGACTAAATGAAAATGTGAAACTTTTGTGTATCAAAGGACACAATCAATTACCTTTAGAGTAAAAAGGTAATTCACAGAATGGAAAAATATTTGCAAATCACATATCTGATAAGGGATTAAAATCCAGAATATATAATTAACTCCTCCAACTCAACTGCAAATAAACAACACAATTTTAAATATTGCAAAGCACTTGAATAAAAATTTCTCCAAATACAAGTGACCAAATAAGTACATAAAAAGGTGTTCATTGTCACTAATCATTAGGGAGATGCAAATCAAAACCACAAGGAGATAGGATCTCACAACCATTATGAAGGCTACTATCGAAACAAAAAGAAAAATGTAAGTGTTGGCAAAGATGTGGAGAAATTGTAATTCTTGTGCATCAGTAATAGGACTGTAAATGGTGCAGCCAGGTTGTCAAACAGTATAATGGTTCCTCAAAATATTAAAAACAATTGCCATGGGTTCCAGAGATTTCACTGCTGGGTATATACCCAAATGAATTGTGAGCAGGAACTTGAAGAAATATTTGTACATACATATTCATAGCAGCATCATTTACAATAGCCAAAAATGGAAGCAACCCAAGTGTTCATTGACACATAAATAGCTAAACAAAGTGTGGTAATATAAATACAATAGAAAGCCACTTAGTTTTGAAAAAGGAGGAAATTCTGACACGTGCTACAAAGTGAATGAATTTTAAGGACATTAAGCTAAGTGAAATAATCCTGTTACAAAAGGAGAAATACTCTGATTCCACTTGTATGATTATCTAGAGTAGTGAAATTCATGGAGACAGAAAGAATGGTGGTTTTCAGGGGCTGAGGGAGGGAATTATCATTTAATGTTTATAGCATTTCAGTTTTACAAGATGAAAAGCGTTCTGAAGATGGATGGTATTGATAGTTGCTCAACAATATGAAGGCATTTATGTCACTGACTGAACTCTATACTTAAAAATGGTTAAGATGTTAAATTTTATGCTATATGTACTTTACCGCAATATGAGAAAAACTTTCAAGGTCATGAAAAACAAAGAAATACTAGAAAATTGCCAAGTAGTATGGGAGACTAAGGAAACATGATGACTAAATTCAATATGGTTCCCTGGGATGGATCCTAGAACAGAAAAGGGACATTTGTATGAATACTGGTGAAATCTGATTAATGTATGGTCTTTGGTTAATTATATGGTATGAATGTTAACCTCTTATTTTGACAAGTGTATCATGCTTATGATAACGTTAATGGAAAATGGATGTAAGTTATCTAGGAGCTCTGTACTATATCTGCAACTTTGTAAATTTATTTCAAAATTAGAAGTTTGTCTACAAATTATTTTTTAAAAAAACATAGGAGGAAACCTTCAGGACCTAAGGCTAGGTAAAGAATTAGACTTAACACTAAAGGCACAATCCACAGAAAGGGAAAAGTGATAAGCTGAACTTCATTAAAATTAAAACTTTTGTTCTGTGAAGGACTCTTTTTATAGAAAGATTAAAAAAAAACAAGGTACAGACTGGTAGTCTATATCTATAGAATATATATCCAGCAGAAGACTATTACCTAGGACATATAGAGTTCTCAACACTCAATATTAAAAAAAATAAAAAATGGGAAAGTGCTGAGCTGACACAACACTGAAGGGTGTATACAGGTAATAAGTAAGGACCTAAAAAGATGTTCAACATCATTAGCCATTTGAAAAATGTAAGTTAAAACCACAATGCGATATCAGAATGGCAAAATTAAAAGTTAATAATAGCACAAAATTCTGGTGAGGAGGTAGAGAAATTGAATTGCACATATATTGCTGGTGGGAGTGTTAAACAGTATGGTATAGCTTCTTTAGAAATAGTTTGGTGTTTTCCTATAAACTAAACTGCATTTATCATACAACTCAGCAATTGCACTTTGTAAAATTTGTTTAAAATTCCATTCTTTCCTCATTGATTTTTCTTGACAACCTGGTTGAAAATCAATTATGACATAAATATAAATGATCATTTCTAGTCTCTCAACTCTATTCCATTGATCTATATATATATATGTCTATTGTTATGTCAGTTATCTTCATTACTGTAACTTTGTAGTAAGGTTTGAAAAAGGAAGAATTTCTTCATCCAAAGTTTGTCTAATTTTATTGATCTATTTCAGGATTGTTTGACTATTCTGGGACGCTTGTCTTTCCATATGTATTTTAGGGTCAGCTTGTCAATTTGTGCAAAAAACAAACAAACAACACTCCTGGGGTTATTAGTGATTGAATTAAACTTGTACCTCAGTTTGGGCAGTATTGCCATCCTAACAATGTTAGGTGTTCTGACCCATGAACGTAAAGTGTCTTTCCATTTATTTAGACATTCTTTAACTTATGTCAACAATATTTTGTAGTTTTCAGTGTATATATCTTCCATTTCATTCGTTAAATTTACTCTTAAGTATTTTTCTCTTTAATATACTTGTAAAAGAATTGTTTTCTAAATTTTTTTGGATTGCTCTTGTATAGAAATACAATTGAGATTTTTTTTTTTTTTTTTTTTTTTTTTTTGGGGAGGGGGGGCCTTTACCA
>NW_020174575.1:14969-54317 GCF_003031525.2 Neophocaena asiaeorientalis asiaeorientalis | reverse complement strand
GCGGACTCCCAACCACTGCGCCACCAGGGAAGCCCTACAATTGAGATTTTTTTAAATATTGAGATTTTATCCTGCAACTTTGATGAGCTTGTTTACTGATTCACAAAGTTTATTAGTGAATTTCTTAGGATTATTTGTATGCAATATCAGGTTATGTGCAAATATAGCTTCACTTCTTTCTTTACAATCTGTATGCCTTTAATGTATTTTCCTTGTATAATAAATCATCTAGAAATTATATTAGAAAGTTGAATAAATGGGGCAAAAGTGGACAACCTTATGTTTTTGGTGATCTTACATGGGAAGCATTCAATCTTTTACCACTAAGTGTAATGTTAACTGTAGGAATTTTTTGTAGGTGCATTTTATCAGATTGAGGAAGTACCCATCTATTCTTAGGTTACTGAGAATTTTAATAATGAAAGGGTATGGAATTTTGTCAAATGCTTTTTATGCATCTGTTAAGAAGATCATGTGTTTTTTGTGTGTTTTATTCTATTACGTATTGATTTATTTTTATATTTTGAACCAATTTTACATTCCCGGGATAAATCCCACTTGGCGATGTTGTATAGTCCTATTTGTATGTTCCTGAATTAGGTGTCTTAGTATTTTGTTGAGGATCTCTATATCTGTATTCATAATGGATACTGATCTATAGTTCTATTTTCTTGCAATGTTATTGTCTGGTTTCTTTCAGGATAATACTGGTCTCCTTGTAAAATTAGTTGAGAAATGTTCTCTCATCTTCTATTTTTTTTGAAATGTTTGTGAAAAATTTGTGTTAATTTTTAAAAAAATGATTGGTAGAAGTCACCAGTGAAGTCATCTGGGTCTGGGCTTTTCTTTATGGAAACATTTATTTATTTATTCATTCATTTATTATTTATATTAAGTCTATATATGTTAAAAATTCAACACCACTTTGTTCTTATTAGTTTGTCTATTTTTTGTCTTTTAAAAGAGCTGAAAGAGGAGAGCAAGTATATATCTATAGAATTTTTATATTATCCTTATTTGCAATGTCTGGTTATTTTTGTTTCTTCTTGTGGATTAGAGTTACCATCTGATGTCATTTTTCTCACTCTATGTATATGAGCTCCCATCTGTCTCCTTTGTGCTGTTATTATGACAGATCTTTTCCGTATGTTATAGCCCAACAATAAAATTATCTTAATATTGTCCTTTGCATTAATTTAAAAAATCAATTAAGAGATTAAAAGGAGAAGAAATATGCAATTATTTTATGTCTTTCATGTTTACCTACATTTACTGTTAATTTTCTTAAAAAATATATGGATTTAAATAATTGTCTGGTATCACTGGCATTCTGTCTGAAGAACTTTAGTATTTCTTATATGGTGGGTTTACTAGTAAAGTATTCTTCCACTTTATCTTCATTTCTTAAAGATAGCCTTTCTTTATATGTAATTTTTGGCTGACATATTTCTCTTAACCAGTTTGAATATGTCAGTTCACTGACTTTTGGCCTCTGTAGTTTCTGATGAGTTGTCAGCTTCTAATCTTATCAAGGGTCCTTTATACATGAGGTTCTGCTTCTCTCTTGCTTTCAAGACATTCTTTGATTTTGGCTTTTGCAGTTTGATTATGATGTGGCTAGTATGGATCTCTTTGAATTTATCATATTTGGAATTCATTGAGCTTTTTGGATATGTGGACTAACGTTTTTAACCATCCTAATGTTTTCACCAGATTAATATTTTCAGCAATTATTTCTTTGAATATCTTTTCTGCCTTGTAGTCTCCTCTCCTATCTCTCATTATAGACATTTCTCCAAAGAAGATATACAGATTGCCAACAAACACATGAAATAATGTTTTCATTAACATTCTTGATGGTGTCCCACAAGTCTCAAAATCTTGTTAATTTTTGTTCATTCTTTTCTTCTATCTGTTTCTCAGAGTGGAAAAATCTCAATTATTCAATCTTCAAGTTTAATGCTTTTTTTCTTCTGCCTGTACTATCCTGTTGCTTTGTATTTTTACTGAATTTTACTTCAGTTTTTGTACTTTTCAACTCCAGAGTTTCTATTTGGCCTTTAGGAAAATTCTTTTGATATTTTATCTTTGTTGAGACATCATGTTCACACACTTCTTTAGTTCTTTCTAAAGATATGGTTTCTTTTAGTTTTTTGAACATATTTATAATAGCTGAGTTAAGCTTTTGTCTGTCTACTCTCTAGAATTCCTCAGGGACAATTTCCTTTGATTGTTTTATTTTTTTTCCTTGCATGTGGCATACTTTCTTGGTTATGTATATTTCTAATATTTTGTGTTACAAACTGGATATTTAAAATAATATAAGGCTATCCTAGAAATTAGATTTTCTCCTCCTTTCAGTTTATTGTTATTGCTGGTTGTTGTTGTTTGTTTGTTGACAGACTTTTCTAAACAAATTCTGTAGAGTTAAAAAATATTATTTATTAATTAATTAATTAATTTGCTGCATTGTGTCTTCGTTTCTGCATGCAGGCTTTCTCTAGCTGCAATGAGCTGG
Organism: Neophocaena asiaeorientalis asiaeorientalis; assembly: GCF_003031525.2. Classification (NCBI taxonomy): domain Eukaryota; kingdom Metazoa; phylum Chordata; class Mammalia; order Artiodactyla; family Phocoenidae; genus Neophocaena; species Neophocaena asiaeorientalis. The sequence continues at coordinate 51,799 of NW_020174575.1, read as the reverse complement.
CACTGCTCTTTGTTGCAGTGCATGGGTTTCTCACTGTAGTGGCTTCTCTTCTTGCAGAGCATGGTCTCTAGGTGGGCAGGCTTCAGTTGTTGTACCATACAGGTAAAGTAGTTGTGGCATGTGGGTCCTAGAGTGCACAGGCTTCAGTTGTTGTGGTGCATGGGCTCAGTAGTTGTGGTGCACGGGCTTAGCTGCTCAGCAGCATGTGGGATCTTGCCAGAAAAGGGATTGAACCCATGACCCCTGCATTGGCAGGCGGATTCTTTTTTTTTTTTTTTAAAAATCTTTATTGGGGTATAATTGCTTTACAATGGTGTGTTAGTTTCTGCTTTATAACAAAGTGAATCAGTTATACATATACATATGTTCCCATATCTCTTCCCTCTTCCGTCTCGCTCCCTCCCACCCTGCCTATCCCACCCCTCCAGGCGGTGACAAAGCACCAAGCCGATATCCCTGTGCCATGCGGCTGCTTCCCACTAGCTACCTACCTTACGTTTGTTGTTGTTTCCATCTCTGGGCTATTGTAAATAGAGCTGCAACGAACATTTTCGTACATGACTCTTTTTGAATTTTGGTGTTCTCAGAGTATATGCCCAGCAGTGGGATTGCTGGGTCATATGGTAGTTCTATTTGTAGTTTTTTCAGGAACCTCCATACTGTTCTCCATAGTGGCTGAACCAATTCACATTCCCACCAGCAGTGCAAGAGTGTTCCCTTTTCTCCACACCCTCTCCAGCATTTATTGTTTCTAGATATTTTGATGGCCATGATGACCGGTGTGAGATAATATCTCCTTGTAGTTTTGATTTGCATTTCTCTAATGATTAATGATGTTGAGCATTCTTTCATGTGTTTGTTGGCACTCTGTACATATTCTTTGGAGAAATGTCTATTAAGGTCTTGTGCCCATTTCTGGATTGGGTTTTTTGATTTTTGTTTTTGAGCTGCATGAGCTACTTGTAAATTTTGGAGATTAATCCTTTGCCAGTTGCTTCATTTGCTAATATTTTCTCCCATTCTGAGGGTTGTCTTTTGGTCTTGTTTATGGTTTCCTTTGCTGTGCAAAAGCTTTGAAGTTTCATTAGGTCCCATTTGTTTATTTTTGTTTTTATTTCCATTACTCTAGGAGGTGGGTCAGAAAGGATCTTGCTGTGATTTATGTCATAGAGTGTTCTGCCTATGTTTTTCTCTAAGAGTTTGATGGTTTCTGGCCTTACATTTAGGTCTTTAATCCATTTTGAGCTTATTTTTGTGTATGGTGTTAGGGAGTGATCTAATCTCATACTTTTACATGTACCTGTCCAGTTTTCCCAGCACCATTTATTGAAGAGGCTGTCCTTTCTCCACTGTACATTCCTGCCTCCTTTATCAAAGGTAAGGTGACCATATGTGCGTGGGTTTATCTCTGGGCTTTCTATCCTGTTCCATTGATCTATCTTTCTGTTTTTGTGCCAGTACCATACTGTCTTGATTACTGTTGCTTTGTAGTATAGTCTGAAGTCAGGGAGCCTGATTCCTCCAGCTTCTTTTTTCGTTCTCTGGATTGCTTTGGCTATTTGGGGTCTTTTGTGTTTCCATACAAATTGTGAAATTTTTTGTTCTAGTTCTGTGAAAAATGCCAGTGGTTGTTTGATAGGGATTGCATTGAATCTATAGATTGCTTTGGGTAGTAGAGTCATTTTCACAATGTTGATTCTTCCAATCCAAGGACATGGTATATCTCTCCATCTATTTGTATCATCTTTAATTTCTTTCATCAGTGTCTTATAATTTTCTGCATACAGGTCTTTTGTCTCCTTAGGTAGGTTTATTCCTAGATATTTTATTCTTTTTGTTGCAGTGGTAAATGGGAGTGTTTTCATGATTTCACTTTCAGATTTTTCATCATTAATATATAGGCATGTGGCAGGTGGATTCTTAAGCACTGTGCAACCAGGGAAGTCCCTAATTCTGTACATTTTTAAGGCAAATTCTCTACAATCTTTGCTGTGTCTGGCTACTGAAATCTCTATCATGTTAGCCTCATGATCATTGAATGATTGAACAGAAATTGCCTGGAACCAAAAAGGTCTCACAATTTTTGTTGAGAGCATCTGGGTGCATGTTGTGGCAACAGTAGCCCGACAGTTTCAAATCTGCCTTAGACTTCATTTCTTTCCTACCAGAGCTTTTTTTTTTAACACCTTTATTGTAGTATAGTTGCTTTACAATGGTGTGTTAGTTTCTGCTTCATAACAAAGTGAATCAGTATACATATACATATGTTCCCATATCTCTTCCCTCTTGCATCTCCTTCCCTCCCATCCTCCCTATCTCAGCCCTCTAGGTGGTCACAAAGCACCAAGCTGTTCTCCCACTGCATTGTGGCTGCTTCCCACTAGCTATCTATTTTATGATTGGTAGTGTATATATGTCCATGCACTCTCTCACTGTGTCACAGCTTACACTTCCCCCTCCCTGTATCCTCAAGTCCATTCTCTAGTAAGTCTGTGTCTTTATTCCCATCTTACTGCTAGGTTCATCATGACCTTTTTCTTAATTTTCTTAGATTCTATATATATGTGTTAGCATATGGTATTTGTTATTCTTGTTCTGACTTACTTCACTCTGTATGACAGACTCTAGGTCCATCCACCTCACTACAAATAACTCAATTTCGCTTCCTTTTATGGCTCAGTAATATTCCACTGTATATATGTGCCACATCTTTTTATCCATTCATCCAATGATGGACACTTAGGTTGCGTCCATGTCCTGGCTATTGTAAATAGAGCTGCAATGAACATTTTGGTACATGACTCTTTTTGAATTATGGTTTTCTCAGGGTATATATCCAGTAGTGGGATTACTGAGTCGTATGGTAGTTCTACTTGTAGTTTTTTAAGGAACATCCATACTGTTTTCCATAGTGGCTGTATCAATTTACATTCCCCACAGCAGTGCAAGAGTGTTCCCTTTTCTCCACACCTTCTCCAGCATTTATTGTTTCTAGATTTTTGATGGCCATGATGACCAGTGTGAGATGATACCTCATTGTAGTTTTGATTTGCATTTCTCTAATGATTAATGATGTTGAGCATTCTTTCATGTGTTTTTTGGCACACTGTACATATTCTTTGGAGAAATGTCTATTTAGGTCTTGTGCCCATTTCTGGATTGGGTTGTTTGATTTTTGTTATTGAGCTGCATGAGCTGCTTGTAAATTTTGGAGATTAATGTTTCGTCACTTGCTTCATTTACAAATATTTTCTCCCATTCTGAGGGTTGTCTTTTGGTCTTATCTATGGTTTCCTTTGCTGTGAAAAAGATTTGAAGTTTCATTAGGTCCCATTTGTTTAGTTTTGTTTTCATTTCCATTACTCTAGGAGGTGTGTCAGAAAGGATCTTGCTGTGATTTATGTCATAGAGTGTTCTGCCTATGTTTTCCTCTAAGAGTTTGATAGTTTCTGGCCTTACATTTCAGTCTTTAATCCATTTTGAGCTTATTTTTGTGTATGGTGTTAGGGAGTGTTTTAATGTCATACTTTTACATGTACCTGTCCAGTTTTCCCAGCACCACTTATTGAAGAGGCTCTCTTTTCTTAACTGTATATTGTTGCCTCCTTTATCAAAGGTAAGGTGACCATGTGCAAGTGGGTTTATCTTTGGGCTTTCTATCCTGTTTCATTGATCTATATTTCTGTTTTTTTGCCAGTACAATACGGTCTTGATTACTGTAGCTTTCTAGTATAGCCTGAAGTCAGGGAATCTGATTCCTCCAGCTCGGTTTTTCGTTCTCAAGTTTGCTATGGCTATTCGGAGTCTTCTGTGTTTCCATACAAATTGTGAAATTTTTTGTTCTAGTTCTGTGAAAAATGTTAATGGTAGTTTGATAGGGATTGCATTGAATCTGTAGATTGTTTTGGGTAGTCTAGTCTTTTTCACAATGTTCACTCTTCCAATCCAAGAACATGGTATATCTCTCCATCTATTTGTACCATCTTTAATTTCTTTCATCAGTGTCTTATAATTTTCTGCATACAGGTCTTTTGTCTCCTTAGGTCGGTTTATTCCTAGATATTTTATTCTTTTTGTTGCAATTGTAAATGGGAGTGTTTTCTTAATTTCACTTTCAGATATTTCATCATTAGTGTATAGGAGTGCCAGAGATTTCTGTGCATTAATTTCGTATCCAGCTACTTTACCAAATTCACTGATTAGCTCTAGTAGTTTTGTGGTAGCATCTTTAGGATTCTCTCTGTATACTACCTTTTCATCTGCAAACAGTGACAGCTTTACTCCTTCTTTTCCAATTTGAATTCCTTTTATTTCTTTTTCTTCCCTGATTACTGTGGCTAAAACTTCCAAAACTATGCTGAATAATAGTGGTGAGAGTGGGCAACCTTGTCTTGTTCCTGATCTTAGTTTAAATGGTTTCAGTTTTTCACCATTGAACATGATGTTGGCTGTGGGTTTCTCATATTTAGCCTTTATTATGTTGAGGAAACTTCCCTCTATGCCTACTTTCTGGAGGGTTTTTATTATAAATCAGTGTTGAATTTTTTTGAAACCTTTCTCTGAATCTATTAAGATGGTCATCTTGTTTTTCCTCTTCAATTGGTTAATATGGTGTATCAGGTTGATTTATTTGTGTATATTGAAGAATCCTTGCCTTACTGGAATAAACCCCACTCGATCATGTTGTATGATCCTTTTAATGTGCTGTTGGATTCTGTTTCCTAGTATTTTGTTGAGGATTTTTGCATGTACGTTCATCAGTGATATTGGCCTGTAGTTTTATTTCTTTGTGTTATCTTTGTCTGGTTTTGGTATCAGGGTGATGCTGACCTCGTAGAATGAGTTTGGGAGTGTTCCTGCCTCTGCTATATTTTGGAAGAGTTTGAGAAGGATAGGTGTTAGCTCTTCTCTAAATGTTTGATAGAATTCGCCTGTGAATCTGTCTGGTCCTGGGCTTTTGTTTGTTGGAATATTTTTAATCACAGTTTCAATTTCAGTGCTTGTGATTTTTGTGTTCATATTTTCTACTTCTTCCTGGTTCAGTCTCGGCAGGTTATGCAATTCTAATAATTTGTCCATTTCTTCCAGGTTGTCCATTTTACTGGCATAGTTTTGCTTGTAGTAATCTCTCATGCTCTTTTGTATTTCTGCAGTGTCAGTTGTTACTTCTCCTTTTTCATTTCTAATTCTATTGATTTGAGGTTTCTCCCTTTGTTTCTTGATGAGTCTGGCTAATGGTTTATCAATTTTGTTTATCGTCTCAAAAAAACAGCTTTTAGTTTTATTCATCTTTGTATTGTTTCCTTCATTTCTTTTTCATTTATTTCTGATCTGATCTTTATGATTTCTTTCGTTCTGCTAACTTTGGTTTTGTTTTTTGTTCTTCTTTCTCTAATTGCTTTAGGTGCAACCTTAGGTTGTTTATTTGAGATGTTTCCAGTTTCTTAAGGTAGGATGGTATTGCTAAACTTCCCTCTTAAAGCTGGTTTTGCTGCATCCCAGATGTTTTGTGTCGTCATGTCTCCATTGTTATCTGTTTCTAGGTATTTTTTGAGTTTCCTCTTTGATTTCTTCAGTGATATCTTCGTTATTAATAATATATTGTTTAGCCTGCATGTGTTTGTATTTTTTCAGATCTTTTCCTGTAATTGATATCTAGTCTCATAGCATTGTGTTCAGAAAAGATACTTTATATGATTTCAATTTTCTTAAATTTACCAAGGCTTGATTTTTGCCCCAAGATATGGTCTATCCTGGAGAATGTTCCATGACCACTTGAGAAAATTGTGTATTCTGTTGTTTTTGGATAGAATGTCCTGTAAATATCAGTTAAGTCCATCTCGCTTAATGTATCATTTAAAGCTTGTGTTTCCTTATTTATTTTCACTTTTGATGATCAGTCCATTGATGAAGGTGGGTGTTAAAGTCCCCTACTATGATTGTGTTCCTGTCGATCTCCCCTTTTATGGCTGTTAGTATTTGCCTTATGTATTGAATTCTTCCTATGTTGGGTGCATAAATATTCACAATTGTTATATCTTCTTCTTGGATTCATCCCTTCATCATTATGTAGTGTCCTTCTTTGTCTTTTGTAATAGCCTTTATTTTAAAGTCTATTTTGTCTGATATGAGAACTGCTACTCCTGCTTTTTTTTGATTTCTGTTTGCATGGAATATATTTTTCCATCCCTTCACTTTCAGTCTGTTTGTATCCCTAGGTCTGAAGTGGGTCTCTTGTAGACAGCATATATATGGATCTTGTTTCTTTATCCATTCAGCCAGTCTGTGTCTTTTGGTGGGAGCATTTAATCCATTTACATTTAAGGTAAGTATCAATATGTATGTTCCTATTCCCATTTTCTTAATTGCTTTGGGATTGTTATTGTAGGTCTTTCCCTTCTCTTGTGTTTCTTGCATAGAGAAGTTCCTTTAGCATTTTTTGTAAAGCTGGTTCGGTGGTGCTGAACTCTGATGTTTTGCTTCTCTGTAAATTTTTTTAATTTCTCCATCAAATTTGAATGAGATCCTTGCTGGGTAGAAGAATAATCTTAGCTGTAGGTTTTTCTGCTTCATCACTTTAAATATGTCCTTCCAGTCCCTTCTGGATTACAGAGTTTCTGCTGAAAGATGAGCTATTAACCTTATGGGGATTCCCTTGTGTGTTATTTGTTGTTTTTCCCTTGCTGCTTTTAATATGTTTTCTTTATATTTAATTTTTGATAGTTTCATTAATATGTGTCTTGGCATGATTCTCCGTGGATGTATACTGTATGGGACTCTGTGTTTCCTGGACTTGATTAGCTCTTTCCTTTCCCATATTAGGGAAGTTTTCAACTATAATATCTTGAAATATTTTCTCAGGCCCCTTCTTTTCCTCTTCTTCTTCTTTGACCCCTATAATTCAAATGTTGGTGAGTTTAACGTTGTTCTTTCCCTTCTCTTGTGTTTCTTGCATAGAGAAGTTCCTTTAGCATTTTTTGTAAAGCTGGTTCGGTGGTGCTGAACTCTGATGTTTTGCTTCTCTGTAAATTTTTTTAATTTCTCCATCAAATTTGAATGAGATCCTTGCTGGGTAGAAGAATAATCTTAGCTGTAGGTTTTTCTGCTTCATCACTTTAAATATGTCCTTCCAGTCCCTTCTGGATTACAGAGTTTCTGCTGAAAGATGAGCTATTAACCTTATGGGGATTCCCTTGTGTGTTATTTGTTGTTTTTCCCTTGCTGCTTTTAATATGTTTTCTTTATATTTAATTTTTGATAGTTTCATTAATATGTGTCTTGGCATGATTCTCCGTGGATGTATACTGTATGGGACTCTGTGTTTCCTGGACTTGATTAGCTCTTTCCTTTCCCATATTAGGGAAGTTTTCAACTATAATATCTTGAAATATTTTCTCAGGCCCCTTCTTTTCCTCTTCTTCTTCTTTGACCCCTATAATTCAAATGTTGGTGAGTTTAACGTTGTCCCAGAAGTCTCTGAGTCTGTCCTCAGTTCTTTTCATTCTGTTTTCTTTATTCTTATCTGCATTAGTTATTTCCACTATTTTATCTTCCAGTTCACTTATCCATTCTTCTGCCTCAGTTATTCTGCTATTGATCCATTCTAGAGTATTTTTAATTTCATTTATTGTGTTCTTCATCATTGCTTGTTTCCTCTTTAGTTCTCATGTTCCTTTTAAATGTTTATTGCATTTTATCTATTCTATTTCCAAGATTTTGGATCATCTTTACTATCATTATTATGAATTATTTTTTTGGTATACTGCCTATTTCCTCTTCATTTGTTAGGTCCGGTGGGTTTTTACCTTGCTCCTTCATCTTCTGTGTGTTTTCATGTCTTCTCATTTTGTTTATCTTACTGTTTTTGGGGTCTCCTTTTTGCAGGCTGCAGGTTCATAGTTCCTGTTGTTTTTGGTGTCTGTCCCCAGTGGCTAAAGTTGGTTCAGTGTGTTGTGTAGGCTTCCTGGTGGAGGGGACTACTGCCTGTGTTCTGGTGGATGTGGCTGGATCTTTGCTTTCTGTTGGGCTAGTCCATGTCTGGTAGTGTGTTTTGGGGTATCTGTGGCCTTATTATGCTTTTACGCAGTTTCTCTGCTAATGGGTGGTGTTGTGTTCCTGTCTTTCTAGTTGTTTGCCATAGGGTGTCTAGCACTATAGCTTGCTGCTCGTTGAGTGAGGATGGGTGTTGGTGTTGAGTTGGAGATCTCTGGGTTTTCGCCATTTGATATTATGTGGAGCTGGGAGGTCTCTGGTGGCCCAATGTCCTGAATTTGGCTCTCCCATCTCAGAGGCACAGCACTGACTCCTGGCTGGATCTCCAAGAGCCATTCATCCATATGACTCAGAATAAAAGGGAGAAAATATAGAAAGAAAGAAAGAAAGAAAGAAAGAAAGAAAGAAAGAAAGAAAGAAAGAAAGGAAGAAAGGAAGGAAGGAAGGAAGGAAGGAAGGAAGGAAGGAAGGAAGGAAGGAAGAAAGAAAGAAAGAAAGAAAGAGGATAAAATAAAATAAAGTAAGATAAAATAAAATAAAGTTATTACAATAAAAATATTTATTAAGAAAAAAATTTTTAAATGTAAAAAAAATGAAAATGGATGAAGAGAACCCTAAGAGAAATGGTGAAAGCAAAGCTATACAGACAAAATCCCCCACAGAAGCAAACAGATACACTGTCACTAAAAGAGGAAAAGGGAAAAAAAAATATATCCCACTCCCAAGGTCCGCCTCCTCAATTGGTGATTATTCATTGTCTATTCAGGTATTCCACAGATGCAGGGCACATCAAGTTGTTTGTGGAGCTTTAATCCGCTGCTTCTGAGGCTGCTGGGAGAAAATTTCCTTTCTCTTCTGTGTTCACACAGCTCCTGGGGTTCAGCTTTGGATTTGGCCCAGCGTCTGCATGTGATGGCCTGAGGGCGCCTGTTCTTCACTCAGACAGGATGGGGTTAAAGGAGCAGCTGATTTGGTGGCTCTGGCTCACTCATGCCTGGGGGAGGAAGGGGTACGGATGTGTCGCGAGCCTGTGGCGGCAGAGGCTGGCGTGACATTGCACCAGCCTGATGCATGCCATGTGTCCTCCCGGGGAAGTTTTCCTTCGATCATGGGACCCTGGCAATGGTGGGCTGTACAGGCTTCTGGGAGGGGAGGTGTGGATAGTGACCTCTGCTTGCACACAGGCTTCTTGGTGTCTGCAGCAGCAGCCTTAGCATCTCATGCCCATCCCTGGTGTCCAGGTTGATTCCTGCGACTTGCGCCCATGTCTGGAGCTCCTTTCAGTGGCACTGTTAATCCCCTCTCGTTGCACACCAGGAAACAAAAAGGGAAGAATAAGTGTCTTGCCTCTTCGGTAGCTCCAGACTTTTTCCCGGACTCCGTCCCGGCTAGCTGTGGCACACTAGCCCCCTTCAGGCTGCATTCACGCCTCCAATCCCTGTGATCTGACCTAAGTCCAAGCCTCAACTCCCAGCCCACCCCCGTCCTGGCAGGTGAGCAGACAAGCCTCTGGGGTTGGTGAGTGCTGGTCGGCCCCGATCCTCTGTGCGGGAATCTCTCCACTTTGCCCTCCGCACCCCTGTTGCTGCACTCTCCTCCGCTGCTCCGAAGCTTCCCTCCTCTGCCACCTGCAGTCTCCGCCCACGAAGGGGCTTCCTAGTATGTGGAAACCTTTCTTCCTTCACAGCTCCCTCCCACTGGTGCAGTTCCCATCCCTATTCTTTTGTTTCTGTTTATTCTTTTTTCTTTTTACCTACCCAGGTACGTGGGGAGTTTCTTGCCTTTGGGAGTTCTGAGGTCTTCTGCCAGCTTTCAGTAGGTGTTCTATAGGAGCAGTTTGATGTGTAGATGTATTTCTGATGTATCTGTGGTGAGGAAGATGATCTCCGCATCTTACTCTTCTGCCATCTTCCTTCCAATCCCCCAGAGTTTTAAGTTTGATCAGAGATGAGATCTCATTGTCTTCTCAGGTCTTTCTTGAGCTTGTGCACAGCTCTGGGCATGCATATAGACCTACACATGTGTATACTTCTAGATTTTGAGCAATATAGTGCTAGATTTCTAGAACTTTTCAAAGTCCCTTTTGGACTTACCATTCCATAAATTTTCCTTCTAAACATTTTGATTAGGTTATTGTCTCTCCCAGTTGATATTTGCCACTTGAGGCACATGTGTTCTTAAATAATTACTGTTAATATTTCTGAAAAACTGTTCCAGGGAAAATCATGTTCACACTGGGAGATCTCTGGGTCAGTTTAAACAAGCCCTGTTGGTGGTATTTTCCAGGGAATGTCCAGACAGATCCAATAGTAATAATTCTCTGGGAATGCGGCTTTGGAAGGACCCAAACCTTAGCTTGGCCTTTCTAGTAGTGGTCAGGCTGCTAGTTTCCACTGTGGTTCCAGGTTATTTGTTGTCAAGAGTGCTGCAGGTCTCGGGAAAGAGTTACAGAAATAGAGCAAATTAAAACATCAGAAAGCACACTATTCTTCACAAGAGTTAGCCATTTTTCTCTAAGAAATATTCCATGGATTGTGGCAAGTGTTTAGTCAATTTCCAGAGTACTGAAAAAGTTGGTTTTGACACTTTTTCCAATGTTCTTATTGCTTTTATCCAGGAGAGCACTTTAAGAGGTCCTTATTCTGCCATTTTGAATCTATTGTACTTAGAATGAATCAATCTTCTTTAATGTGTAGATTGATATTTTTCATCAAGTTTAGGACATTTTCATTCATTGTTTCTTTGTATAAGCTTTTGCCCCTTTATCTTTCATCTTTGTTTCTTGTATTTAATTATGTGTCATGCACTTAATAATATCCCATATTTCTCTGAGGCTCCATTCATTTATCCTCCTTTTTTCTCTCTGTTCTTCAGATTGCATAACTTCTATCAATCTATCTTCAGTTTTACTTATTCCTTTCTCGGCCAGTTCAGATATATTTTTGAGCTCCTGTAGTGATTTTTTTTCTTTTTGCTATTGCAGTTTTTATCTCCAGAATTTTCATTTTTAATATAATTTCAACAGTTTACTGATATTCTCTATCTTATGATAGAAGGAAAGTCGTAACACTTTCCTTCAATTCTCTCAAAATGTTTTCCTTTAGTTGTTTGAATATATTTATAATAGCTGTTTTGAAATATTTATCTGCTGAGTGCAACATCGTGCTTTCCTCAAAGGAAATTTCCATTGCTTGTTCTTTTTACTATTTATAGGACTCATTTTCTTGTTTCTTTGCATGTATCATAATTTTTTTAAACTGAACAATTTTAAATAATATGCTGCAGCAATTCCAGATGCTGAAATGGCCTCCTCCTTGGGCCTTGTTTGTTTGTTTGATTGCTTAATTTTTTTAGTGACTTGGCTAAGTTAGTTCAGTGAAGTCTATTTCTATTGCAGTGTGAAGCAGAAATTTTTCTTCAGAAGGCACAGCTTTAGGCATACATATTGTCTTCCTTACCAGTAGTACCACTTTAGATTTTTAGCCTAGAAAATTTGGAGGATATCACATTAATCAAGGAGTAGACTCACGGAGGGCATCATATTCACTGCCGTTTGGGATGCATTGACTCTCAGAGGGAACTATATTGTAGACAATTTTGATAAATGTATTTTGGAGTTATGTGTTTATCATAAGAGTACAGATTTTAATTTTGATGATATTACCAAGGAGCAGTAAAGAGAAAAGAAGGGAGGTTTAATAATGTTATGTTTTTCAACACTGAGATTTAAGACTTGAAGGAGGAAAAGGAACAAGCAATAGATTTTTTTAAGAGCAATGAGAGGTAGGGCAGCATTGATAATGCAGTTATCAAACCACAGAGAGCATTTCATGAAATGTGGAAAATGGTAACTAACATTTACTGCAAGTTTATTGTGTTAAGGCACTTTAAATGAGCAATTGAGCCATTACATTAAATTCTCAGAATCGGCCTAAGGAGTAAATGAATTATCTCTGTTTTATAGATGAAGTCACTGAAGCTCAGATGAGTAATATAACTTATCTATGATAACCCAGCTAATATGTGGCAACAAAGGGTTTGAACATAGATATATCTGAACCTAGACCTAATTTCTTGCCCATGGTGTCTTCATACTGGTTAACCATGTCAAATGTCAGACAGTTCAATAAGATATTGAAGAATGATCCATCAGAATGGGTGATTATGATGCATTTTACAACTTTTATTAGACAAATTTTAGAACAGGAGAGGGAGTAGAAGCCAGATTTGGGGGATTTGATTTATAGAATGAGCACAGAGAATGTTGTTGGCATAAAGAAAGTGGAATTATTCAAGCGAGGAAGAAAAAAGGTTAGCAGTATATAATTGAAATAACTTTGGAGGCAGGCTATACTGAGTTCAAATACTGTCTTTGCCAGTCATTTAATCTTGGGCTCATTAACTAACTTCTTTGAATGTCAGTTTCCTCATGTGTAAAATAGAAATTCCTATCTTGCAATATTGCTGTGAGGATTACAGATAATGGATGTAAAATACTTTATATATTAGGCATTTATTCATTGAAGGAATTGAGATAGGATTTATGATGCAGAAGGGGCTAGTGTTGTAAGAGGAGGTAGTCTAAAGTATTTTACCCAGTAGCTATTATTATTATTCCCAGTAATGGTCCTTACATTTTGGGGGAGATCCCATACTTCTTTCAGAATTTGATGGAAGCTTTGAATTCTCTTCTAAAAAATTTCATATACACACAAATGTTAAAGGTAACTTCCATGGCTTCACTGGTCCAATGAAGGTTAAAAAAATAATAATTTACATGTATTGAATGTTTACTATATGTCAGATACTACTATAAGTTTTTCATATACATTAACTTATGTTCATTTTAAGATGAAGAAATAGGCTCAGAGAGATTAAGAAACTTGCCTAAGGTCACACAGCTAGTAAGTAGGAGGGCTAGGATTCAAACCCAAGCCACTCTACTATGTTGCTTTATAAATTCATATGTTGAAAATGCCACATATAAAATGACATTATTTACAGAAAAAATTTCAACAGCAAAAAATTATAAACCACCTAAACCACCAGTAGAGAAGAATTAAATTAATTATTATACAGTCAAAATTGTCAAAAATTATTGGTACCTACTTATTTTTACAGATAGGCAATTATGTCTAAGATAATTTACTAAGTGGAAAATCAAGGTGCAGATGAATGTATATAGTTTACTGCTTTCTTGTATTAAAAATGAGAGAAAACATATATATGTATGTGCTTGTATGTGCATAGAGTATCTGTGAAAGCATAAATAAGAACCTAAATATGGTAGTTGCCTCTGAAGGAGGGAAGCTGAGTAAATCTGATCTCAGCCTGCATTGTATACTAGCGCTAAGTATGTACATCCCTAACTTTCTAAATTAGATTTTAAATTCCTGAAGAGCAAGGACTTGTCTTATTCATCACTGAATCCACCCAAACATAGCCTAGCACAGGGTCTTGCAATTAGTGAATGCTCAATTAACATAGCTACTCTGAATTCAAATGAATAAAGGAAAGTACTCTGAATTCAAATGAATAAAGGATAGTAAAGACAGAGGAGATAGCAAAGAGAATACCAAAGGTACATTTGAAGACAGCCAAAAAGGCTCTACAGAGAACCTGTAACTTTCATGTTAATGCTAGAATAATATGATATAGATGTTATCAGTTGATTCCCAGTATGAATGTTTAACTATGTCTATAGTTATTTAGTCATAACATTTTGACTGAATTTTTAAACAATTCCTTATGAATCCCTATGAAACATGATTTGAGACAAAGATTCTTAAGGTGTGGTCTACAGATCCCTGGAGGTGCTGAGACTCTTTCAGTGGGCCCTCAAGGTCAAAACTATTTTTATAACAATACTAAGACATTTTTACTTTTTCACTGTATTGACATTTGCACTGATGGTACAAAACATATGGAGGGTAAAAATGCTGATGCCTTAATATAAATCAAAGCAGTTGTGTCAAAGTATTCTAGTATTCTTCACTGCCATATATTTATGTGTAGAAAAAGCAGTTTCACTTAAGAATGTCCTTGATGTAGCAACAAAATTATTAATTTTATTAAATCTTGACCCTTGAGTACAAGTCTTTTAATGTTTTGTGTAAAAAAATAAGAAGTATATATAAAGTACTTCTGCTGCACATCGAAGTATAATGGTTGTCTCAAAGAAAAGCACTTGTAAATTATTTAAGGTTTATGCTGAACTAGACACTTTTTCATGGGACACAATTTTTACTTGAAAGAAATTATAGTTGTTCAGATTTGCGTATTTGGCAGACATTTCTTAGAAATGATCAAAGTAAACCTGTGGCTTCAAGGAAAAACAACTGGCAAGTATTTGTTGCCAATATTAAAACTTGAGTTTTCAAGTACATTAGAAATTGGACAACTTGCACCCATCATCATGTACTTGACAGCTTCCTATTACTTACAGACTTTTCTGATGAAACCGGTGGTGATTGTAGCAGATGTGCTGCATTTTTGATTCTGTATAGTGAACTGTATCAAGAGTAGCATAATTCCATGAACCAATATGTTCCAAGAGACCAATGCAAGTAGTTACAAATAATGCACGACTAAAAGACCAATTCAAAATACAAGATATATCAATGAATTTTAATAAAATAGAGTAGGAAAAGTTCCTTGATGTGCTTTCAGAATCCACATTGCAATTATCCTGTAAAAGGCTACTTCTAGTTTAGTTTTCGTATTGTAACAAAGAATATGTGCACTCAAATGAAAGGATTATTAAAATGCTCACCTTTTTTCATCTCATCCACATGAGACCATATTTTTTCTCCTAAATTACAACTGAAACAATATATCATAACAGATTGAATGCAAAAATAAATATATGAGAATCCAGCTTTGTTCTGTTAAAGAGGTTTGCAAAAATGTAAAACAATGTCACTCTTCTCATTATTTTTTAGTAAATTAGTTATACCTCATAAAATATATGCTAATTATGTTAACATACAATGTATTTATTATTTCAGGTGGATTAATAAATTATAACTTTTATCGAAGTATATTTGATTTACAATATTGTGTTAGTTTCAAGTGTACAGCAAAGTGATTCAGGTATCATTTTCAGATTATATTCCATTATAGGTTATTAAAATACATTGAATATAGTTTTCTGTGTTATACAGAAAATCCTTGTTGTTTCTTTATTTTATGTATAACTTTGTATCTGATAGTCCAATACTCCTGATTTGTGCCTTCCCCACACTCTCTTCCCTTTGGTAACCATAAGTTTGTTTTCTATGCCATCAATTTTAAATGTCTAATATGTGAAATATTGATAGCGTTGACTTGAAACAAATAGACTGCCAGATATCTCTGCAGCAAAATGAGTTTATCAGGATCAACAGAGAATTGCAATTTGGGGTCTGTAAGCATGATAAGCTAAGTGCAAGTCCCCACACAGAAAGGGAAGGAGAGTGTTTTATAGAGAAGAAAAGAAAGTTTGGAGGGTCATAGTAAACAGCAAGTCCATGGCTTTTCATTCACTGAGTACTTGCCAGGAAAGAAGAGGAGTCTTTCTTCTTCCTGCTGGGCTCAGTTGCAGTTGCAGAGCATGAGAGCTCCACCTTCTGGACTACGAACTCTATTTAATTGAAGTTTTCGTTTATTAGTTATTTACAATAGATACAACCCATATAAGCAAAAGCTTTTTGGGATCCTAAATAAGTTTTAAGAGTGTAAAGCGATCTGAGACAAAAAGCTTGAGAATTGCTTATTTGAAGATTTTGATTTAATTGCTGATTTGAGGAAGCTTTGTTTCTTGTCAATGCCTGAAATTCCAAACACTTGGAATCCATTCTCATGTGTTTGCAGTGCCCAAATCCTAAAAACCCTTCCTGTTTTAGTATTAAATATATAATCACATCAAATTCTTTTGTGACAACAGGAACCCAGAGGGTCTGGAAAAGCACCCTATCCTAGGAGAGAAAGCTGAACAGAAAGGCCAGAAAAGGAAGGTAGGGCACAAATATAGCCTTCACTTATTCCATCATGTTCTCAATGGTCAGTCTTAGTGATATTTATAAAGTTAGTAAACTTCATAGCAAGGAACCCAAAATAAGAAACCTAGAGAAGAAATACCTTTTCTCATCCCTTGTCCTCTTGCCCATTGTTCATGGCTTTGACTATATAGAAACCAAATAGATGACCAAGAATTTTGGGAAAGCTTATCATTCATGTTAATTCACAATATGTATATACAACCAACCAGTTAGCTGAAGGAACCCTCTTCTTGTGGAAATTTTCTGAAATACATTTCTTTAGAAATTCACATCCTGTGAGACTAACCATTTCCCTTTTCAGGACTGTGGGTGCCTCACAGGGGATCTCAAGATGTTGCTCTGTGCTAATATCTGTCTCCAAAACAAGCCTCTAGGGTTCAGGAAAATTAACTCCTCTTCCAGTTACAAAGTAAGGTTTTCTCATTGAAGAAAGATACTTTAGTGTGTGACTCAAAAACGTTTTAGTGAAAAGTATGAAAAAATTAAACCCCTTCAAAGACTAATTTGTTCCTACTTGTGAAGATTTGTTTCCCCTTTCATTTTACTGATTACAGTTTTAAGTGCTCTTTTAAGAAAACTAATTCTTTTGAAATTACTCTTTATCTTCATTCTTACTGTCACTGCCCTAATCCATGCTCTTGTTACCTTAAATTTAAATTATTGGTATTTCCTTCAATAGGTCTCTCCACCTCCTGTTTTGTCTCTTCTCCAATGCATTCTGTGCACCTTTGTCTCAGCAATCCTTCATGGAGTGGAAGAAAAGAGGTTGGGCTCTGGAGCCAGACATACTTGGGTCTGAATCTTGCCTCTCTCACTTATTTGTTGTATGATATTAGGAAATTTAATTACCCTCTCTGTGTTTTAATTTGCTTGTAGGTAGGATAAGACATAATATTAGTCCCTACTCCTTAGGATTTTTCTGAGGATTAAGTGAGAGGATGTGTGTAAATTGCCTAGAATGGTGACTAGTACATAGAAAGTACACAATAAATAAGAGTTTTTAATCTCCCTCTCTCAGCTCTGTTTAAAGCCCATCAATGATTTCCTATATCCTGTGACTTCTATACTCTTAAGTTCTTCTTTATATGGTTTCACTCTCTGAGTTTCTTTCCTGCTGTTCCCTAGCATGCCCTATGCTTTAGTCAAGATTTTGTCCTCCCTATCACACAAATAGTATGTTTACTCTTCATTTACATGCTTGGCAATATTTCTTCTCTCTCCTGGAGTCCCTTGACTTCCTCTTTCTCTTTAAGCTGGTATTTGCCAAATTTCAGATATGCATATGTCTCTTTTGTTATGTTCAGATATGCATATGTCTCTTTTGTTATGTCTACTTACCCTCTATACTATTATTTGTATGTGTGTTGTTTAATCACACTTTTAAAAACTTAGCTACCTACTTCAGCCTCATCCTAAGTAGTATTATGAATGAAATCATAGATGTGAAGTGCTAATTTTATTACATCTAAAGCCTAAAAACAAATGTGTAACTTGAAAATGTTTAAACAGCAATTCCTTGTACCACCACAAATAACCTTGCATGCCTCCAGTGGGACATGTTTCACCCATTGGGAATACTACCGAAACCAAATTTGTCTGTTGAGCAAAGACAAGCCAACCTTCCCCAACAGGTTTTACCCATACTGAACTCATTTTAACTTCCACACAATTTAATAGCAAATCATACTGTTTATGCTTTCTATGTTATGTTTTCTAATTATTTTATGGAGTGATTAACCTGTCACTTAAACTGTATACTCTTGGAAGACAGAAGACATATTTTATGCTTCTGGATTCCACTCTTCCCACTCAGCATCCCCAAATTGATTGTTGTTATAGCTTCTTAAGTACTTATTGAAAGATTAGTTTTCAAAAGTGCAAGAATAATCTGTGTTTACAGAATCAGATATGGGAAACTCTTGAAGACAGTTTATCTAAAGCAATTAATACTCACTAATTCTAATGCAAAAGGAATTGAGATCACAACTCACTCTTTCCTCTTTTTATTCCCACTTTTTGTTATACTATTGTTCCAGAAAAAATTGAAGATGGTTTAAAAGGATGCATACTATAGCAAGATAATATAAATACAAAATAGGTGGAAAATAATAAAGAAAAACGGACAAGGATGTAAAATTAGAGCCATGAAAGAAAAGCACACCATAAAAATATCTCCAAACTTGCAGCCAGCCGACTATAAATTAGTTCCAGGGTTTTCAGCAGATTATATTAAAAAAGACACATGACACAATTATCAGTATCTGTTAAGAATCAAATCAAACCAATTGCTTAGGAAAAATCTAGCTCTTCCCAATACTAAGATCAGGTAGTATTATTGGGTCCTCCTAGAAAACACAGTATATTGTAATAAATAATGTCCTCAACAACAGCTATCACACCTAATTTACTGTTACTGTTAGAGAAGACCTAAAAGCCTTTGAAGCACAGACTCGTAAACTTTCCTAGGCCTAGGGAAGATATGATGTACCAGTTAAACTTTGAAAGGATACATAAGAGAGAAGGGAAGAGTTCAGAAGTATAGGCAAAGTGGGGCAGCTGTACTGTTTTTTAGACTTCTATGACTGGATATTTATTACTTGGTTTAAGATGATAATGATTCTTAGACTATCAGTCATACTCAATAACTAAAGTCTCTCTTCTAAAAGTTAATTGGAGACGATTGTGAAATTATCTGCTTTTTTTGGTTTGTCTACAGATTTACTCCTTTAATTAACACTAAAAACTTTACCTAAGTTGAAATGTTCTTTGCCTAAACTGGGTCACTGTCTTCTGAGCTACTTTTGCTTCCCTTTTTAGAACCAATGAAAGGAGAAGACACTTGCATGCAAGAGAGCAATGAGGTAAGCTGGCAAGCTATTTTCTTAGCAATGTTAAGATGTTGTCTGGGAAATGAAAGTGGGCAGCCGTGACAGTAGCTAATTGTCAAGAAAGGGGTCATTTTATCCTTTTGTCCCAGGGTTTGGCTTTAAAGATCAACAGGTCTGGAACTTTCTTTGGCCAGAGAAGGATCATAGCCTAGGAAAACTGGCTTATACTGCCCAAACTCAGAAGGGATGGATTTGTAACAGAAAGCCAATTTAATAATTTATATTGAAGACCAGAACTGCCAAATGGACTGAAATGTGTGTTGGCCTATCAGTGTATTCTTTCAGTAAGGGTGCCAAGTCAGAAAACTAAATTAACAACAGATTGGAGCTGGATAAATATATGGAATCAGAATTAAGAAGGGGATTGCAAGGTCAGGCACGTTTCATTTGATATACCTCAGCCAGGATGGGTACCCTCTTCCTTTACCAGTTCTCACAAGTCATGGCCTTTTCATCAATCAGTTCAAGTTCTCAGTTCCTAGTGCTGAAAGTGTCTCTTTTCCATCTCTTGATGTCCTTGAAATTTATATTAGTGATCTCTGAGTGTTGGGTGTGGCTCTATCTAGTTCTTGAATGATTCTAGTTTTACAAGAAGAGCATGTTGCAGATCCAGGTTGCCCTTCTACAAAAATGTTGTCATCAACTTTAATGAGTCTTATCCATAAATCCAGATGCTACTGTTTGATCTAACCCACAGTACTTTCTTTTCTCCTTTGTTATGGTTATTACCCAGAAGCTCTTTGCAGCTCTAGGCCCTGGGTTCTGAATGTAGCTTCCTCACATGCACACAGAGGTTTGTGCTGGTTTGCAAGCCTTGTTTCTCAGAACTACTCTCAGACTTGGCTGATACTATAGTCCGCAAGTGTATGATCTTTCTTTACTTGCAACCTTATAAAGGCTCCACAGACAAAGACTAAACCTTAGTACACTGGAGGGAGACTGAAATATATATGGTTCATTTATTTATTCATTCATTATTTGAATATTTTTTTTCATTCATTCCTTCACATTCATTCAACAAACATTCATGAAAGTACCTCGTGCTGGACTAGTTGGAAATGCAGGGATAAGTCAGACATGATCTTTGCCCTGAAGCAGTTTGCAATACACTAAGAGGATAAGAAATGTATAAAAATAAACAAACTACACATTAAATTATAAGCCTTGAGATGAGAGGTTGTGGAAATGTACTCCAAATGCAGAGAATAGCTTAAGCAAAGGTAGTCTTACTGCTGTTAGTTCTGACATGTACTTTTTATTTTTGGCACTACTTCATAAGTTTATTGAAGGTAAAG
This sequence comes from Neophocaena asiaeorientalis asiaeorientalis, assembly GCF_003031525.2. NCBI lineage: Eukaryota > Metazoa > Chordata > Mammalia > Artiodactyla > Phocoenidae > Neophocaena > Neophocaena asiaeorientalis. Next base: position 31,585 of record NW_020174575.1, on the reverse strand, counting down.
TTTATTTTTCTATAGCTTTATCATTAAACTTTTTTAAACCCTCACAATTTAAACATAAGTCAAAATTATAAATAGTACCTTCCTAAATTTACATCATAATTAAAATTCCCAAAGTTCAATAAAATAATAAATCACAAGTTGAACAAACTCAATTTAAGAAAATGTAATGGGAGTTGGAGAATATTCTCTGACAGGTATTCTTGAGGTTTTCTCACTCTTTCTCTCTCAGGATTGAAGGAGTTGCAGTTCTTGTTCTTAGGTAAACTCTCTTCAGAGTTTGCCTCAGAATCCCATCCTGCCATAGAGCCTACTGGAATCTAATGAGATGGATAGGCATGTGGGTTGTAGTTGAAAGAGATAGGGTAAGAAACCGTGAAACCATGAGGAAGGCCAGTATACAGTCATTATTTAGTTTTGAACACCCTTTAGCTCTCTGCTCTTTGAATCTCTTTGCACGAATGAAGTAAAAACTAAATGAAACTTGAGGAATGTCTTCTGTTCAAGGGACTTACCTTTGGTCTGTGTAAATATGGTTTCTGTGGTGAGACACCAAATGCGCTCAACTTCCTTTTTCAACAACAAATTTGTCAGTTATCAGTAAGCTCCATGCCACCCAGACTTAGGCTTTTCTGCCCCAAGCTCCCTGCAAAGAAACAAGCTCAGCAAGGCTCCAGGGTAAGTTATAGCTTAATATGTGGGAATTGGTATAATTCCATGTGGGAAGATTGGTGGGGACAAGAAGATCTGGGACAGAGACAGATGTGAAACCAGTGTCCAAATTGAAAATGGTCCCTGGTTTCTTATTTCAGACTTATTACAGCAGGAGCAATCATGACTTCCCTTGAGTCTGACTAGAGTACAAAGTTAGGGTTAATGCCATCAGTCCCCACCATTATTCCAGGAGCATGGGGTTTGTGATGCAGCTCAGTCTTTGCTGAGGGTTCTTTGTTTCTTTATCAACAAGGGAAGATGGCACAAAGTGGTAAGAAAAGAGTATCGTTGGTGAGATTCATTGGGAAAGCTTGACCTATTCAGTCAGAAAAAGAGGATTTGGATTTCTGCTCTGTATAAATTATCTAGTTGCTTACTGAAGGAACATTTTTATGTATAAGCTCCCTGCTTTGGTAAGTTTAACTTTCACAGATACAGCAACAGATAGTAAATTCTCAGGAGAGAAAGAAAGAAAGTCAGATCATAGATTTTGGAGCTGAAGGAGCTCTTAGAGATCCAAATCCCTCACCATACAAATGGGAAAACTGAGAGACAGTGAAATGAAGATATTTAAGATAACCCAGCTAGTTAACCGTAGAGCTAGAACTAGAACGTGTATCTTCTAAATTACGGTCCCTTTTTCCTACAGAAGCTGGTATCTCCCAGAGAATACTGTAAATATATTTATAACTGTGTTGGATTTTAGGTTAGGAAAGGAGAAAATATCCTAGATGACAAAATCTGTTGAAAAGATTTCAAAGTCTGTTCAGAGGCATTTCTAGATCCTTTGAAAGCTGCTTTTTCACCCAAGTTCAGACCTAATGGATAGCAGAGCCCAAAAAAGAGGCACCTATCTTTTCAGTAATTATTGTTCTTATTACGTTGAGTGCTAGCAATCTCTCTGGTTCTGAGACAAGATAACTGAGTCAAAAGGAGACTTCCAGTTCGGTAATCCTTCAAGGTGGACTGTACCACAACAGTTGGTACCAGGATCATTTTGGATAGAATGATAACAAGCTTTATTGTGCTTTTTGGGTGGAGTAGTAGTCTCAGTCCCAAGGATCCTGCAAGTGGGAACACTTTTATTTTGGTTTTTCAAATGGACGTGGGACTCCTTGCCATTTCTATTAATTGAGGAGTTTATCCCTTAGCTGTGACACAGTAAAATTATTCACTGTTGAAAATATGTGATAGGTTGATATATTGAGGCTGAAAATAGCATGAACTATACTGAGAATCAAGTCATGCATTTGGGGTAATTATCTTTGGAATGGTTCCTTTTGAACAGAGGGCCTTCTTTGATCAAAGCAGTTCCTTTTTGGGCTCAACTGGAAAAGTTGTTGAGTGCAAGTTGTGCAGACTGCTCAAATCCTGGCAGTGGTGGAACACAAGGCTTCAAATGAGTAAGCATACTTCTGGATGGTTTTCGGTGGCTTTTCACACCTAGTTGTGTTTGAGGTAAGTCAGTTGATGTCCTAAGAAGCAGGGCAGTCTATGGACCTAATAAAGAGAACAGAGCTGTCTTTGTGAAACCATCTTTTCTACGTGTTCCAACAATCAGAGCAATGACTGGCAGGAAGTATATGCTTTATTTAAAACCTTCTGCTCAAGGCGTCTCATATTTCAGGTCGGGATATTTTATATTTAAGTGTTCATCTAGTATTGATTCACATGCATCACAGGCAGAGTGATGAAGTATATGAACCAACACACAGAGAGACAGAAAGTTTTGGTTCTAGCTCAAGTTCTGTCAATGATTCAGTTTTGACCTTGGGCAAGTTGCTTTATTTTTCTGGGTCTCAGTAGCCTCACTTATAATAAGGGGGGAGGGGCTTGAAATAGATGGTCTTCAATTTCCTTCCTAGTAATACAAATGTTTGACTCTAGGCTCCTGGTGCCTGAGAAGAGCTGCATATCATGAAGTGGTAAATAATGGGACCATAGTAGGGAAATCTAACTACAGTGAACCTTCTGGAAATACAGTCTAGATCTCAAAGGGAACTCAGTAATCTTTGCTAAGGGCCATTATAATTCTTTCAGAGCAATGTCATCATGAGAGCTTCAACTTTTAGAGCACAGGCAAGTGTTTTGTAAATAATTTCCTTTTTTTTTCAAATGATAAGATGCAAACATACAAGGGAGCAAGTTCTGTAATCTGATTTCCACAGTGACAGTGTCACTCAATCAGTATTTCTCAATCTTTTAAGTGCAAAGTTCCATTTGAAAAACATAAAAATTTCACTAAAAAGTTATTGTGGACTTGCTTAACTAGGAACCAGACCTTGGACTCCTAGAAAAACCTATCCCATAACATTGCCATTTTCCAAATACTGTAAGCCCAACAGCCAAAAAGATGTTTCAGATCTGCGCTTTCAGCAGTTTGTATTATATGGACAATAATTTTGATTTCCAAATATATTTACTGTAATAAGGAATTTTCTTTTCAAGTACCACATGTTTTCCACTTTTCTACTTTAAGAATTATTGCATTAGTCTTACTAAATATTTCTCACATCTATGCTTTTGGGGAGATTTTCTAAACTTAGAGAAGTACAGCATCCAAACAAAGGCTCATGGAGATTACTCTCTGTACAAGTAAAGTGGAAATGAACTGAGATTTATTTAACATATACAGTGTACCAGACATGAAAATAGATACATTTTCTACTTAAAGATGTACATTTTCTATTTAATCTTTACAATGATATATGTTGCAGGCACTATGATCCTAATTTTATAAATGAGGAGGCTGAAACCAAGAGATATGGAGTTTTTTCAGGCTAGACAGTTGATAAGTGAGTCAAGATATGAATCCAGGTCTGCCCAAAGAACACGATTCTTTCCATCTCCAAAATGCTGCCCCAAGTACAAAAATGATGAATAATTAGGTCTCCTTCTTACCTTATTAAAAATCCAGTAAAGATGCATGCAGGGAAGTTCAATTCCAGCTCTAAGTTATTAGTTTGTGAATAGTCTAATTGCTTTAATTTATTTTAAGGGTAAAATAATTTTCACTTCTAATTTTTGGGAAAAATGTCTAGACTTGCAGAATAGATACAAAATTTTGTGTTCCTGACATCAAGCCAGGTTATTTACAGTTGATTTGAATTAATTCAGGAAATGGCAGAGTTCCAGATTCCAGCTGCTCTTCTTTGGCTGTGGTTATGAGTGATTGAATGAAGGACACCATGGTCATGGGTATAGGACTGGCTTGGATAATTCATGTGAGACTTCAGTGGTTTAAATAAGAAGAAAAAGGGGGAAAAAGACAAGTTACATTCCCAAATGGCCTGTAGATATATTCCCCTGGAGAGTGGGAAGGGCCTCCATCAGCAATATTTCTCTATTTAGTTTTCACTTCTCCTCCCAAGATGACAAGCCCACATACTGGCCCTATTATCAAAGAAAATAGGAGACACAAATTTGACAGACATGTTCATTTAGTGGTATTAGTGACTTAATGATGAGGGGTGAAAAGAGGGAGAGGACTAAGAGGGTAAAACTTTATAGAGTTGTACTAGGAAAAGAGCAGTTACTTTGATGTCAGAAGCCTATGTTCTACACTCTTCACTCTGCCACTTGCATAGTATTCAGGTAACTGTGATCACTTCTTGGAGTCTCAGTTTCCTGATCTGTAAAATGGGGATGATATTCTCTGACCTAATTTGTTCTATATATGGTGTACGATATGCATATATATATATACATTTAATAATGATTAACAGCAATTATAGATGTAATAATGATATGTAAAGTGTAAATCAGCAGGTAGGTTGAGATGGTGGCAGCTGTATCAATGATGGCAGTGGCAGTGCTGATGGTATTAGCTAGGGGTGGGGGTTTAGAGGAGCCAGGCCCATAACATCATGGCAAGTTAGATCAGAAGGTAATGAACATGATCAAGTTCATATTGTCTTATTTTGATAATGAGGGAATTGAAACCCACATAAGGGAAGGGGATTAGCAGGACAATACAAAGAGACAGAATTTGAATAGTTACTAGAATCCAAGTGTTTTAGCTCCAAATCCAGTGTTCTTTTTAATAAATTCTACTGCTTGAGATTCCCCATCCTATCTGTTTTATTATATTCAGCTCACCACTCTTATAAATACATTGTTCCAATACTCTATCCATAGATCTATTATGGTTTGGGTTCATAGGCAAAACTCGTTAAAGATCCCTGGTTTTGATACTACCATACGCTGACACCTGGTGGGCAATCATTTGCCATATATGTATAGTCATAAAAGTGCTAGAAATAGAACCAAGATTATTAGCTTCTTCATCTTTGAAGAATTGTCTTATCCACAGAAATGTTACTTTAAGGTATTTCTGTGCTACAAATTGTTTGCAGAGAAGAATTTTAGCTGTCTCTGCTCATGAAGAGCCTCATTATGACTGAAATCATAATAGCTGTGACTTTGAGAAAGAAACTTTATCCTGCTGAGCCTTCATTTTCTGATATGTAAAGGGGTATAATAATAATTAACTCAGAGTTCTCTCAAAGATCAAAGATAATATATTAACAGCGCTTAGCTAAAAACTGACAGGATGCATGTGGAAACTTCTTGAACTTAGTATTTCACTGAAACTTAGGAGTCTGGTACAAATTCTGATGCTGCCATAAAATAAGTTCAGTTTGGCTGTAACTTTGTGAAAGCACAGCATTAAGCTAGTTGGTTGGGAAGTGAAGCTGCTTTTGGGTAGACATTATTGGTACCTATGATGTTCTTGGACTCAGTCATAGTATGAGTCATATTTAGTGACATGACATACCTTTGTGCTCTGAGACAAAATTTAGTTATTTCCATAAAGTCAAGCGTTTAATGACAAAATTCTCACTTAACTTTATGGGATTCCTACTGGCTTTAAAATAAAAGGTTGGGATTACAGGCTTTGGAGCTTTTAGATTTGTTAGACTCCAACCTTATTATCCTTGCCTTGACCATATTTTCCTCAGTAACAAAGGGTGAAAAACTATTGCTGTTGTTCAGGAGAGTAGCTTATGGGAGAGACATTAGAAATAAAAATGCCTAAGGCTCTGCTAATATGTGCCTATTCTCCATAGTCTTACCTTTATAAACCAATGTGTATGAACTGAGATCCTACTACATGCCTAACCCTCTGCTAAACAAAATGAGGGATATAAAAGTGTAAGATACAGTCTTCCCTCATTGAGACTACATTCTTATAGTGTAGCCTAAAAGTCCAGTACAAATACAAAAAAGGAAGAAGTCAGAATAGGTTGCCCCATGCAAGGAAAGGATGACAGTTGAGATGCGATCTGGAGAGAGGAGTAAAATATTTACTTCTGAGATGGGATCCAGAAGAGAGGAGTTTGATGAAGTTTTATCAGGCGGACTCTCAACCACTTGCGCCACCAGGGAAGCCCTAGTCATAATTGTATACCAATTTTCATTATCAGGAACATTCTTAAAGCTGCACACTGAAAGTGAATCTTGTTAGCTCGATCATGGTAGCTGATTTTCCTGCTCTGCTTATTAGATTAGAAGTCTATGCTGGTCATTCCCTTTAGGGTTTAGCTCCCATTACAGACCCCTATTTCAAGAAGAGGCATCTCTATGAAGGTACTGGCCTTTGATGTAGGCAGTGTGAACCCTGGATAGAGCACTGAACATTGGATAAACCAAGAGGCATTTACTTCTTTAAGGATGGTATTGGAGGCACTGGGAATTTAGCCCTCATTCTATCTGGGTGGTTCACAGTCATAGAGCTAGGAGCTCAAGTATATACTAAAGATATGGTATTTTCACAGGTTATAATTTTGCCTGGGTTGTATTTTCTGTGTGGTCCTGCTTAGCTGAGTTGGTTATGCAACACCAGTGAGGTTAAGTCTTTAGGATTAATCCCCACATGAGCCAGTTAACATCAATTTTTTTAATAGTGCTATATATTTAGCCTTGTTCTAGGGTGAGAGAGAGAGAGAGAGAGAGGGAGAGAACAAAATTTAGGGCATAACCCCTGACTTTACAAAGCTCACAGCCCAGTGTAGAGAGATTCATAAACAGATAAACAATAAAAAGAGTTGTCATAAGGCAGAATATTTGCCCAGTTAAAATATTTACTAAGCGATTATGTGCTAATTATTCTGCTAGGTTCTAGAGATTTAAAGATGAGTAAGACATGCTGTTTGGCTTCAAAAATGCTCATAGTTTAGTTAGAAATAAAGAGATATAAATGGAAACATTCTATAGCAGTGAGTGTATCATTAAAGCAATCCCTATGATGACATTGTAGCCCAGATATGCCTTTTTGATATATCATTTTGGCAGCAGAGTACAGAATAGATTTTAAGAGGGCAATCCTCAAAGCAGGTAGATCAGTTAAAGAGTGTTTTAATAATCCAGAGAGAGAGGAGGGAGAGAGAGTAGGAGAGGGAGAAAACTTGGTTGATTGAATGAGAGTGAAGGGATCTAGGATTATTTTAAGGCTTCTGGCTCTTGTAATTGGATAGATGGTGTGGATAAGTAAAAGATCAGGGAGTATGCTGAGTTTAGTTTTGAATATTTTTATTTTGCGACGCCTGGAAGACATTGAAATGGGAAATCTCCACTGAAAGTTAGACATATAGGTTTAATATCTGAGAGGAGGCCAACCCTGGACATTGAGACATAAGAGTCATCTGGATATGGGTGGTAACAGAAGCCATGAAACTGGGTGATGTTACTTAGCATGAGGGCACTGAATAAGAAAAGAATATGCAGACCTTAGGAAAACAAACATTTAAAGGATGTGCAGAGATAAAAGAAACCATAAAGGAGACTCGGTATGAATGGATAGATAGTTAAGAGGAGACTCAAGAAAGAGTTGTGGCTTAGAAGCCAACAGAAGAGAGCATTTAAAAAACATGGAAACGATCAGACTGTGTCCAAGCTGGCAGAGAAGTCCTGCCTGATTTGGAAATGTGATGGTCACTTGTCACCTTTATTAAAGTAGTTTCAGTGATGTTGTAAAGGTATGCATGTCACCTTGGAATGCATTAAAGAATGTATATAAAATGAGGAAAATAAAACAGTCAGTGTCAAAAACTATTGTGAGACGTTTATTTAAGAAGAGAAGGAAAATGACAAAGAGCTAGAATAAGATGCATTGACAAGAGAAGTATTATTTTGGGTGTTGGAGAGACTTGATGACAAATATCTAGCTGAGAGTGAAGGGCAACATGATGATCTAGGAGTGAAAGGGAACAGCTAATGAAAGAAGATCCTGAGAAAGATAAAAGGGATTAAGAGCATGGGAATTCATCTTGTGCAATAGGAAAGACAGCTGTGTTGGGAAGGATGCAGTTGTAGATAAGATTGTGTGGGTTGGGAGGGGACAATGGATGAAACTGAGTTGTTTCTCACCCAATAACCTCAATTTTCTTGTGATTTAAGAAGTAAGTTTCTCCGGGCTTCCCTGGTGAGGCCCACGTACCGCAAAAAAAAAAAAAAAGAAAAAAAAAGAAATAAGTTTCTCTGCTGAGAAAGTTGGGGGATGGGAGAACAGGAGAGAAGAAACTTTAGAAGAGTTGTGAAGGTGCTGCATAGTCAATAGGAGAAGAAACTAATCAGGCATGTGCAAAAAGAGGCTGGAGCAAAAAATCTTAGGCTGGAGATCATACACTTCTAGTTTTAGCATTTCAAATATATACTGGTATTTTTAATAGGATCATTCAGTTTGGATAGTAAGAAAGAAAATTGATTGTGGACTTGATCTGGGATTAAGACCTTGCCAGGCTGGTACGGCAGAAGAATCATGAGCAAAGAAGTTGAGGGTTCTTGTGTGAGAATAGTTAATTTGACCATTTAATGTAGTCTGTGTAAGGGAGGAAGTAAGATGAGGGTGGGTGCCAGATTGGCCCAGGAGAAATGGCGAGATTTAGAAATTTAAGGTCTCTGGGAGTGTCTGGTGCAAGCTAGCGTAGTGCAACTTGCAGTGAAGTTCAGTGATTTTAATGTTAGAGAAAGCAAACCATCTGAAGAGTCAGGAATTTATGAAGCTTGGCAGAGAGTACAAATTTGAAAAGTTCTGGAATAAGGAAGAGTTTACTTTTGACTCAGAGTGTCAAGAATAGTGAATACTGTGAGCTGCTAATCTGAAAGGGCTTTGGTACAGTACAAAACTGTGATATCCTTGTATAACATTTGACATGTTTTATAAATGAAGTTATCTTTGACTCCTCAAGCAGTCTCCCAAACTGATCAATTCCATATCTGACTTTTACTTGAAATTCTAATATTCATGCCATACCAGGTCAGAGCTTTTTTTTTACTTCCTTGACTGTTGGAATAGTAGGATGATCAATTATTCTGTTTGTCCTGGACTGTCACCGAAAATATTACATACTGGGACACCCTCAGTCCTAGGCAAACCTGGAGTGTTGGTCACCTTACAAACTCACAACTAATTTGGACTTCCTGTCTCTGGTCTCCGGATCCATCTTCCACACTGTTGCCAGAGTGATCTTTCTAAAACACAAGTATAGTAATATCACATCTCTTCCCAGAATCCTTCAATAATTCCCCATAAAACCCTCCATGATCTAGCTGCATCTACCTTTTAAGTTGCTTTTCCCTTCCACTACCTTCTCCCACTCTAACCTCCTATTCCACCTTCCCCACCATCTCACCCTGTTTTCCAGCTGGTATAGAACACCTATTCTTCCTTTCTATGGGTCATTCATTTTTATACTTTGAGAACTTTGAATGCTCTTCATTCACCTCTGAAACTCTTTTTTCATCCCTTTTTCCTACAGCCTTCCCACTCCAGCTGCTTATTAAAAGTGAACTTATCTTTCAGGATGAGCTCTAAGACTCCTCTTCTGTGCAGGATTCATTTCTACTCTCACAGAAATTTCTTTGTTATCCCTTTCATGGCACATTTAAAAATCCATTATGGTTAGTTATTCTTATGTCATTTACTCCTTAAATGGCTATAAACTTCTTGAGGATGACAATCATGTATTATTCTTCCTTGAAATTTCCCACCCCACTACACTATCTTCATCAATTTACATATCAAATACACATAAAGCAGAATGTCCCTTTGCTGGATAAAATTATGAATTGCTAAATCCCAGATGAATGGTATTGATAATACCAAGTTCAGCCTTTCCTGAAGAGATGGGACTTGACCACAGCTTTGAAGGGCAATTTAGATTTAAATACAATAGTGTATAATTCAGGCAAAGTAAGGTTAACTTTTATCTCCTCCCCAGCCACCATCAGCAGTTTGCTCTCTAACCCTGTCCCTGTAGTGACTAATAAAAGAATGCAGATAGCTTGACACAAGTGCCATCTTCTCTGGCTCGAGGTGATCTATCTCTCCTAATTTAATAGAAGCAGCCCAACATGGTTGAAAGAGCGTTAAGTAAGAGGCATACAAACCTGACTTCTGATCCTAGTTTCACCATATTTTAACCCTGTGACTTTGGACAGGGTACTGAGTTGTTCTTGAATGCATCTCTTTGTAAGCTAAACAATATGGTAGGGGTATTACTGATATCTGTCCTGCTTACCTCACAGAGATGATGCTGCGCCAACATGAGGATTTCTTATCACCTATGCCATTCACCTCAGTTCTTGTCATGCATTGGTTGTGATGTTGGAAATTAAAAAAATATTTTCTCCACCAGACCAGAAGTTTCTCAGGGACAGAGATTATAGCAGATGATTCTATATTCTCCATAGAACCTAGCACAGAATTCATAGTATGATGCTTATTAAGTATATGTTGGTTGAGTGTTGGCCACCAAGGCAGCCAGAGCCCTCAAAAGGCCAAAGAAAAAAGTAAATACACAAGTTGTTTTCCTTTTATGCTTAATTTCCATGTGGAAAATTAAGCTCTGGGGACTACAGATGTTACCTCTCACTCTCGTTCCAAGTCCCACATGTAGGTGGGTAGGAAGCCATTTGCTGATGAGATGAGGCAGGTATATATTTCATTTGCAGAATGACAATCAACAAAAATAAAGGGTTGAGAAGCTTTTGGAAGCAGATCACAAGGACTACCCTCTCCCTGAGGTCTAGATAATAGTGTTGATGGTACTCTGAGATGTTGGGCTGTGCTGATATCTACCTACAGGATATGTCTGACCACCTCTGATTCTAAATTGAATATTTTGCTCTTTTCTCAGCCTTCTGAAGGCATGTTTTTTCTGAGTTGTAATGGGTAAGTGCAGCAAATATTGATGATAATAGCCCAAATCAGGAGACAACTTTTGAGGGAAATAACAAACAGCAGAAATATTGGGCTGGCCAAAAAGTTCGTTCGGGTTTTTCCATAAACTCTTACCCAATATATTAGTTGACATATCAGGGCTTGCATTTTTACTTAATGATTCCAAATAAGGACTTTAAACTATTTTGTATGCAATTGAATCCAATTATATCACTTTTCTTTAGGTGCTTCCTAAGTCACAGGCTAAGTCTTGGCTATATGGTCATAAACAGAATAGATCTTTTTATGGCACTAATAGAGCTAACAGCACAGTGAACGAAATAGTCAATAAAAACTGAGCAAACATCTACATTACAAGTATTGATGCTACGAAGAGAAATTGGACGGAGTGTGAGAGTATGTAATGTTATGTAGGATGGCCTAAATAATAGTGGCAGTGAAGATGTCTCTGACCTGCAAATTGAGGTTAAAGGAGACAGATATCTGAAAAAGAAGGAAGATAATTCCAGACAGAGGAAACAACGTGTGCAGATGTTTTTGTCAGGAGAAAAGCTTGGCTTGTTGTAGAAACTGAAAGCTTCTCAGTATAATTGAAACAGTAGTGAATGAGGAAAAGAATGGCATGAAGTGATGTTAAACGACACGGGAATGGCCTTCAAGCCATAGTGAGAAGTTTGGCCTTAATACAATAGAGAACGAACAAAGGATTTTAGACAGGAGAATGACAAGATATTTCAAAGAAAGAGCACTTAGGCCACAGTGGGGAAGAGGTTAGAAAGGGTTAAGAGGTGACACAGTCCCTGCCATCAAGGAGTGCAAAGTCTAGTTAAACAGAAAGACATGTTAGCAGAATTTCAGTGTGTGTGTAGTAAGTGCCATGACAGAGGTAAGGGAGTATGGAGACAAGCATGGGTTCCAATTCTTATATACCACCTCTACACTATGCAAGTTTTGTGACTTTGGCACAACTTATTTAACCTCTCTGGGTCTCAGTTTTCTCATTTGTAATATGGAAATAATCATTGAGTTGCTATAAGGATTAATGAGATAATATGTGCTTAGCTTGTAAATAGATGGAAGCTCTCAATAAGCAGTAGCCATAATTAATGTTAATGTTAGACACAGTATGGGGATGAACTGCAGGAGACAAGACTGGGGTGCCGGGAGTCCAGTGAGGCATCTTCTACAATAATCAAGAGGAATGATGACAGTGGCCTGGGTTAGAATGGCAACAGTGTAAGTGGAGATGGATTGGAGATAGATTTGAGAGATTTAAAGGAGACAGAATCACCTGGTTTCTGATTAGATATGGGTGAAATACAGTGGTAGGAGTTGAATGAATTCCCAGTTTCTATCTGTAGTGTCTGGGAAGAGAGTCAAGGTGCAGAGAGAAAAGGGGAGCTTAGACTCAAGAGTGAATCACCAATCTTGTACCCTTTCCTGAGAGAGGAACCAAAAATATGTCTAGATTGAAGGGAAGAGAGACTAGTATCACAGAGGGCACGAACCAACCAGAAATAGTCAATAATAGAGCCAGAGCCAAAGAGAGAGACACAGAGACAGGAGCAGGGGCAGAGACTGAGAGAAGGAACATGTTCTGACTTTGGCCCTTCCATTCAGCCTTCTCCTGTTAGTGGCTTCTTTGGTTGTTCTCCATTCTAAAATTTCAGTAGTGTCACAGATTGTTAACAGGAAGCTAAATGTTCCCTGAGAGAGTTTATATTTTCACCCTACCCCAAAAAATTCCCCCAGTCTCCCATTACCATGGGGATTTTACATTTAATTGTCACCAGACATATTTGGGGAAAAACCCTTCCTACTTCCCCTTCAGTCTTGAGAAGAAAAAAGATTTTGGAAAGCAGGTCATGTAAGTCTCTAAACTTGAAATAAACTGAATTGCAGAAGCATAAGAAACCACAGAAACAAAATAAATTGTGAACATAATGCTGTTCTGGCCTAATAAGACCCTGTTATTTAGCACAGAGGTATGAAAACAACCTGTCCCATTAGTAAGTGAAATTTTCTGTACCAGTGAAGCAGAAACAAATATCCATGTTTGTAAAGTGCAGAAGTGGAAGTGTGAATTTGGTGGGTGTGAGCTGTTTTTAGTTCTTAGAACTGTAATGCACTTGATATAGCCTCCCTTGTTCTGTCACAAGCCTATGCATAGATAATAGATAATAGTAGAAACAGGATCAATACTGAAGTAATATGGAAATAATCACTGGGCTGCTATGAGGATTAATGAGATAATATGTGCAATAAAATGTGAGATAATATGTGAGATAAAAGTGGGTGGTAAGGAGGGTTGGGTGACATGTGTGGGGACAGATGTTTAGTTATATCCTGATGGCATAGCTAGAGTAATTCTAATGTTACAAGATCATAAGGTCCTACTATGGGGTTAGAAAGGTTCTGCCATAATGTGCCCTCCAGATATCACAATGATCCTCATTCTATTAAAAAGTCCCTCCTGAGCAGGGAGAGGCAAGTGGTATAATGGAAATAGCACAGACTTTGGAACAAGTCAGGCATGGTAGTAAATCATGGTAGTAAATGGGTAGTAAATCCCATTTTTACCATTTTTTAACTTTGTTACCTAAGATAATTTACTGAATCTCTCTGAACCTCAGTTTCTCATCTGCACTATAAGAGTAATAATAGTAACTTACGATGGTTGTGAGAATTGAATTATGTAATGCATGTGAAAAATTCCATTGCAGATTCTGGGGTACATCATTGATAGACCATTATAATTATTTCCTTTCGTTTCACCTGTGAGTACTCCTACCTTTGTTCTAAGTCATACATACACAAGCAAGATGACTGCATGACTCTTTAGGATATATCACAGATAGGTCAAATAGGGAGTATAAGAGGAGGGAAAATGAAAGTACTCTTTAGAGTAATGGTAGCTTATAAAGTTGACTCTCTTTTATCTGTGAATTAATCCTTTGTGGTTCTGTTCTTTTATCACATTTCTATTCCCTGGAGTAGACTTAGAATGATATAGGAAGTTATTCTGCTACTTATGAAGAGAATCTAAAATAGGCCACTCCTTTGTTTTTGTAAACATACTTAAAACAATACCAACAACAAAACTCCACTGAGAAAACCTCAGTACTTTTTTTTCCAATTCTAGCTCTAAAGGCAATAAACATTCCTGCAGTATGGACAGAAGCTATGTTTGTAAAATTTGTCTTTGAGAGGAAAACAAATGATGGACAGAAGGGTGTGTGTAAAGATTAACCACATTCTTCCTCCTTTTTGAAGTCCAGATCTTTCATTTAGTAGATTTGTGGCCTTAATAAATCCCTCTCTGGGCCTTGCTTCTTCTACCTATATCATATGGTGGCTGAATTAAATGTTTTTTAAAGGTCCTCTTCAGTCCAAAATTCTACAAATAAAATAACAAGGTTGTTGCTGTCCTGCCATTCTTATTTGCAAACAGCCTGCATAAATCCACGGCCAGAATGTGAGAAGCCCTAAAAATTATTGTATATTCCCCATGTCTTACATATAATACACAATAAAAACTATACTAAAACATAAAATAAATTAAGGAAGTCCAAAAAACTTTCTCATTATGATGAATAATGAAAAAAATATTAAATCTTAAATTGTTTCAGAAAAATGATTTTGGTGGCCTATTTTGCTGGTACCTTAATCAATGTTCACTGTGGCTGTTGGATAATCTGCCAAGACATGATGTCACACCAGTACAGAATTCCCCTTAGATAGAGAATAGGTCTCTTCCCTTCCCAATCACATAAGGGAAAATATCCTGGTTCAGCTTCTAAATCCATATATTACTGAAAATTTTCATGTAAATTTGGAATGAAACCTAAGCTAAGAGAAAGAGAGAAAATGCATGAAAACCACCAGCTATTGTGATAGAATAATAAGGAGGTAATACTCCCAAGCCCTGAAAATCAACCAGGATACTGGTAATGCAGGCTAAAGGAGGCAGATCTGTTTTCCAGGTGCTGTGATGCCAAGTTAGGAAGTCAGGACTCAGTGAGCAAGGTGGCAGACAGAGGAGAGGCAAGAAGACCTGAACAACAAGACTGGATTTCTACCATTGCAATTGGGAAGTAGTGAACAGTGGTCATCCCAACCAGAGCTTGAGGCAAGAGAAGTCTTGATACAAAAGAAACAGACTCAAATATCACATTCTTTTTCTGTGGTTAGAAAAACCGATGGAATATTTCAGGACTTCCTTACCTGCAAGACACATCTTTGACAATCTGGTAGGGTAAGGCAGTTGGATGACAATTCCATGGTTCTCTAACTGATTCACTGGGTGACCTTGGATCAATAGTATATCTTCCTTGAGCATCTTATTCTTCATCTGTAAACAAATCCCTTCTAATTTTAATATCCTATGACTCTGTAGGTATAAAAACATATCTGGTGACACCTCATCATAGTTTTGATTTGCTTTTCTCTAATAATTAATGATGTTGAGCATCTTTTCATATGCTTGTTGGACATCTGTATGTCTTCTTGGAGAAATGTCTGTTTAGATATTCTGCCCATTTCTTGATTGTTTTTTTTTTTTAATTAAGCTGTACAAGCTGTTTGGGTATTTTGGAAATTAAGCCCTTGTCAATTGCATTGTTTGCAAATAATTTCTCTCATTCAATAGGTTGTCTTTGTGTCTTGTTGATGGTTTCCTTTGCTGTGCAAAAGCTTTTAAATCTAATAAGGTCCACCTTGTTTGCTTCTGTTTCCATTACTCTAGTAGATGGATTTTAAAAAAAAAACTATTGCTGTGATTTATGTCAAAGAATGTTTTCCTCTAGGAGTTTTATAGTATCTGCTCTTACATTTATATCTTTAATCAATTTTGAGTTTATTTTTGTGTATGGTGTTAGAGAATGTTCTAATTTCATTCTTTTACCTGTAGCTGTCCAGTTTTCCCAGCACCACTTATTAAAGGGATTGTCTTTCCTCCATTGTATATTCTTGTCTCCTTCATCATTAGATTAATTGACCATAAGTGTGTGGGTTCATTTGTGGGCTTTCTATAATGTTCCATTGATCTATATGTTTTTTTGTGCCAGTATCATACTGTTTGATTACTGTAACTTTGCAGCATAGTCTAAAATCAATGAGTATGATTCCTCCAGCACCTTACGTTTTCGTTTTTTTTTAACATCTTTATTGGCGTATAATAGCTTTACAAATGTGTGTTAGTTTCTGCTTTATAACAGTGAATCAGTTATACACATCCATATGTTCCCATATCTCTTCCCTCTTGCATCTCCCTCCCTCCCACCCTCCCTATCCCACCCATCTAGGTGGTCACAGAGCACCGAGATGATCTCCCTGTGCTATGCAGCTGCTTCCCACTAGCTATCTATTTTACGCTTGGTAGTATATATATGTCCATGCCACTCTCTCACTTTGTCACAGCTTACCCTTCCCCCTCCCCATATCCTCAAGTCCATTCTCTAGTAGGTCTCACTCTTTATTCCCATCTTGCCCCTAGGTACTTCATGAAATTTTTTTTCTTAGATTCCATATATAAGTGTCAGCATATGGTATTTGTTTTTCTCTTTCGGACTTACTTCACTCTGTATGACAGACTCTAGGTCCATCCACCTCACTACAAATAACTCAACCTCGTTTCTTTTTATGGCTGAGTAATATTTCATTCTATATATGTGCCACATCTTCTTTATCCTTTCATCTGTTGATGGACACTTAGGTTGCTTCC
>NW_020174575.1:0-14920 GCF_003031525.2 Neophocaena asiaeorientalis asiaeorientalis | reverse complement strand
GCCACTCTGTGGCATGTGGGATCCTCCTGGACCAGGGCACGAACCAGTGTCACCTGCATTGGCATGCAGACTGCCAACCACTGCGCCACCAGGGAAGCACAGTATATGACTCTTTTTCAATTATGGTTTTCTTAGTTAAGGTGACCATATGTGCATGGGTTTATCTCTGAGCTTTCTATCCTGTTCCATTGATATGTGTTTCTGTTTCATAGATAATGAGTCTCATAGATAATGAGTAGGTCTTAATGAAATCCAGCACCTAACCATGGTAGTGTCCCCAAGATCAAGCCCATATCTATTCCCCTACCTCATCTCTTAACTACTCTCTCCTTCATACCTGAACTCCAGATACATTGGTCTTCTTTCCATTATTTAATAAGTGAAGCTCATTCTTGTCTTAGGGCCTTTGCCTTTGCTGTTCTCTCTGCTTAGAATACTTCTCCACTAGGTCTTCACGTGGTTAGCTCCTTCTCATCATTCAGGTTCAAATGTCACCTCCTCAGAAAAGCCTTCCCTGATCATACAATCTACAGTAGATATGCAGTTACTCTTATCAACTTATCATATTATAATTTTCTTCATAGAATTCTCTGATTTTTTTCTTTTTAATTGATTTGTTCAGTGTCTGTCTACATCACTCTCCAATAAATATAGGTTCCATGAGGGAAGCAATCATGTTGCTCTGTTTCAGTACAATAACTAGTACATAGTAGACACTCAAGTAATATTTTTCGAATGAATCAAAGTGGGAGAACCGGGATGGCAAACCAGGTCTGTATGACTTTAAGGCTCTTGCTCCAACCTGCCTCTTTTATTTATCTATTTTTTTACATCTTTATTGGCGTATAATTGCTTTACAATGGTGTGTTAGTTTCTGCTTTATAACAAAGTGAATCAGTTATACATATCCATATGTTCCCATGAGTCTTCCCTCTTGCATCTCCCTCCCTCCCACCCTCCCTATCCCACCCATCTAGGTGGTCACAGAGCACCGAGATGATCTCCCTGTGCTATGCAGCTGCTTCCCACTAGCTATCTATTTTACGCTTGGTAGTATATATATGTCCATGCCACTCTCTCACTTTGTCACAGCTTACCCTTCCCCCATCCCATATCCTCAAGTCCATTGTCTAGTAATCTCACTCTTTATTCCCATCTTGCCCCCAGGTTCTTCATGAAATTTTTTTTCTTAGATTCCATATATAAGTGTCAGCATATGGTATTTGTTTTTTTTTTTTTTTTTTGTGGTATGTGGGCCTCTCACTGCTGTGGCCTCTCCCATTACAGAGCATAGGCTCTGGACACACAGGCGCAGCAGGCACGGTTCACGGGACCGGCCACTCTGTGGCATGTGGGATCCTCCTGGACTGGGGCATGAACCAGTGTCACGTGCATTGGCACACAGACTGCCAACCACTGAGCCACCAGGGAAGCCCTGTACATGACACTTTTTGAATTATGGGTTTCTCAGCGTACATGCCCAGTAGTGGGATTGCTGGGTTGTATGGTAGTTCTATTGTTAGTTCTTAAGGAACCTCCACGCTGTTGTCCACAGTGGCTGTATCAATTTACATTCCCACCAACAGTGCAAGATGGTTCCCTTTTCTCCACACCCTCTCCAGCATTTATTGTTTCTAGATTTTTTGATGATGGCCATTCTGACTGGTGTGAGATGATATCTCATTGTAGTTTTGATTTGCATTTCTCTAATGATTAATGTTGTTGAGCATTCTTTCATGTGTTTGCTGGCAATCTGTATATCTTATTTGGAGAAATGTCTATTTAGGTCTTCTGCCCATTTTTGCATCGGGTTGTTTGTTTTTTTGATATTGAGCTTCATGAGCTGCTTGTAAATTTTGGAGATTAATCCTTTGTCAGTTGCTTCATTTGCAAATATTTTCTCCCATTCTGAAGGTTGTCTTTTGGTCTTGTTTATGGTTTCCTTTGCTGTGCAAAAGCTTTGAAGTTTCATTAGGTCCCATTTGTTTATTTTTGTCTTTATTTCCATTTCTCTAGGAGGTGGGTCAAAAAGGATCTTGCTGTGATTTATTTCATAGAGTGTTCTGCCTATGTTTTCCTCTAAGAGTTTGATAGTGTCTGGCCTTACATTTGGGTCTTTAATCCATTTTGAGTTTATTTTTGTGTATGGTGTTAGAGAGTGTTCTAATTTCATACTTTTACATATACCTGTCCAGTTTTCCCAGCAACACTTATTGAAGAGGCTCTCTTTTCTACACTGTATATTCCTGCCCCCTTTATCAAAGATAAGATGACCATATGTGCATGGGTTTATCTCTGAGCTTTCTATCCTGTTCCATTGATCTATGTTTCTGTTTTTGTTCCAGTACCATACTGTCTTGATTACTATAGCTTTGTAGTATAGTCTGAAGTCAGGGAGCCTGATTCCTCCAGTTCCATTTTTCTTTCTCAAGATTGCTTTGGCTATTTGCGGTTTTTTGTGTTTCCATACAAATTGTGAAATTTTTTGTTCTAGTTCTGTGAAAAATGCCAGTGGAATTTTGTTAGGGATTGCATTGAATCTGTATATTGCTTTGGGTATTCGAGTCATTTTCACAATGTTGATTCTTCCAATCCAAGAACATGGTATATCTCTCCATCTATTTTTATCATCTTTAATTTTTTTCATCAGTGTCTTATAATTTTCTGCATACAGGTCTTTTGTCTCCTTAGGTAGGTGTATGCCTAGATATTTTATTCTTTTTGTTGCAATGGTAAATGGGAGTGTTTCCTTAACTTCATCTTCAGATTTTTCATCATTAGTGTATAGGAATGCAAGAGATATCTGTGAATAAATATTGTATCCTGCTACTTTACCAAATTCATTGATTAGCTCTAGCAGTTTTCTGGTAGCATCTTTTGGAATCTGTATGTTTAGTATCATGTCATTCGCAAACACTGCCAGTTTACCTCTTCTCTTCTGATTTGGATTCCTTTTATTTCTTTTTCTTCTCTGATTGCTCTGGCTAAAACCTCCAAAACTATGTTGAATAAGAGTGGTGAGAGTGGCCAACCTTGTCTTATTCCTGATCTTAGTGGAAAAGTTTTCAGTTTTTCACCATTGAGGACAATGTTAGCTGTGGGTTTGTCATATATGGCCTTTATTATGTTGAGGAAAGTTCCCTCTATGCCTACTTCCTGGCGGGTATTTATCATAAATTGGTGTTGAATTTTTTCTAAAGCTTTTTCTGCATCTATTGATATGATCATATTGTTTTTCTCCCTCAATTTTTTAATATGGTGTATCACATTCATTGATTTGCGTATATTGAAGAATCCTTCCATTCCTGTGATAAACCCCACTAAATCATGGTGTATGATCCTTTTAATGTGCTGTTGGATTCTGTTTGCTAGCATTTTGTGGAGTATTTTTGCATCTAGGTTCATCAGTGATATTGGCCTGTAGTTTTCTTTCTTTGTGACTTCTTTGTTTTGTTTTGGTATCAGGGTGATGGTGGCCTCTTAGAATGAGTTTGGGAGTGTTCCTCCCTCTGCTGTATTTTGGAACATTTGGGAAGGATAGGTGTTAGCTCTTCTCTAAATGTTTGTTAGAATTCGCCTGTGAATCCATCTGGTTCTGGGCTTCTGTTTGTTGGAAGATTTTTAATCACAGTTTTAATTTCACTGTTTGTGATTGAACTCTTCATATTTTCTATCTCTTCTTGATTCAGTCTCGGTAAGTTGGGCATTTCTAAGAATTTGTCCATTTCTTCCACAGTGTCCATTTTATTGGCATAGAGTTGCTTGTAGTAATCTCTCATGATCCTTTGTACCTCTGTAGTGTAAGTTGTCACTTCTCCTTGTTCATTTCTAATTCTATTGATTTGATTCTTCTCCCTTTTTTCCTTGATGATTCTGGCTAATGGTTTATCAATTTTGTTTATCTTCTCAGAGAACCAGCTTTTAGTTTTATTGATCTTTGCTATCATTTCCTTCATTTCTTTTTCTTTTAGTTTTGATCTGATCTTTAGGATTTGTTTCCTTCTGCTAACATTGGGGCTTCTTTTTCTTTTTTCTCTAGTTGCTTTTGGTGTAAGGTTAGGTTGTTTATTTGAGATGTTTCTTGTTTCTTAAGGTAGGATTGTATTGCTATAAACTTCCCTCTTAGAATTGCTTTTGTAGCATCCCAAAGGTTTTGGGTCCTCGTGTTTTCATTCTAATTTGTTTCTAGGCATTTTTTGATTTTCTGTTTGATTTCTTTAATGATCTGTTGGTTATTAAGTAGTGTATTGTTTAGCCTCCATGTGTTTGTATTTTTTACAGATGTTTTCCTGTAATTTATATCTAGTCTCATAGCACTGTGATCAGAAAAGACACTTGATTTGATTTCAATTTCTTAAATTTACCAAGGCTTGGTTTGTGGCCCAAGATATGATCTATCCTGGAGAATGTTCCATGAGCACTTGAGAAGAATGTGTATTCTGTTGTGTTTGGATGGAATGTCTTATAAATATCAATCGAGTCCATCTTGTTTAATGTGTCATTTAACCCTTGTGTTTCCTTATTTATTTTCATTTTGGATGATCTGTCCACTGGTGAAAGTGGGGTGTTGAAATCCCCTACTATGAATGTGTTCCTGTCGATTTCCCCTTTTATAGCTGTTAGTATTTGCCTTATGTGTTGAGGTGCTCCTATGTTGGGTGCATAAATATTATAATTGCTATATCTTCTTCTTGGGTCGATCCTTTGATCATTATGTAGTGTGCTTCATTGTCTGCTGTAATAGTCTTTATTTTAAAGTCTACTTTGTCTGATATGAGAACTGCTGCTCCAGCTTTCTTTTGATTTCCATTTGCATGGGATAACATTTTCCATCCCCTCAATTTCAGTCTGTATGTTTTCTTAGGTGTGAAGTGGGTCTCTTGTAGACAGCATATATATGGGTCTTGTTTTTGGATCCATTCAGCTAATCTGTGTCTTTTGGTGGGAGCATTTAATCCATTTACATTTAAGGTAGTTATAGATATGTATGTTCCTATTACCATTTTCTTAATGTTTTGGGTTTGTTATTTTAGGTCTTTTCCTCCTCTTCTGTTTCCTGCCTAGAGAAGTTCCTTTAGCATTTGTTGTAATGCTAGTTTGGAGGTGCTGAATTCTCTTCCTTTTTGCTTGTCTGTAAAGTTTTTAATTTTTCCATCAAATCTGAATGAGATCCTTGCTGGGTAGGATCCTACAATCTTGCTGGGTAGGATCCTACAATCTTGGTTGTAGGTTTTTCTCCTTCATCACTTTAAATATGTCCTGCCACTCCATCCTGGCTTGCAGAGTTACTGGTGCAAGATCAGCTGTTAACCTTATGGGATCCCTTTGTGTGTTATTTGCTGTTTTTCCCTTACTGCTTTTAATATGTTTTCTTTGTATTTAATTTTTGATGATTTGATTAATATATGTCTTGGCCTGTTTCCCCTTGTATTTATCCTGTTGGGACTCTCTGTGCTTCCTGGACTTGATTTACTATTTCCTTTCCCATATTAGAGAAATTTTCAGTGGTAATCTCTTCAAATATTTTCTCAGTCCCTTTCTTTTTCTCTTCTTCTTCTGGAAGCCCTATTATTCTAATGTTGGTGCTTTTAATGTTGTCCCAGAGGTCCCTGAGACTGTCCTCAATTCTTTTCATTATTTTTTCTTTTTTCTGCTCTTCAGTAGTTATTTCCACTATTTTATCTTCCAGATTACTTATCCGTTCTTCTGCCTCAGTTATTCTGCTATTGATCCCTTCTAGAGAATTTTTAATTTCATTTATTGTGTTATTCATCACTGTTTTTTTGCTCTTTACTTCTTCTAGGTCCTTGTTAAACGTTTCTTGTATTTTCTCTGTTCTATTTTCAAGATTATGGATTATCTTTATTAACATTATATTGAATGCTTTTTCAGGTAGACTGCCTATTTACTCTTCATTTTTTAGATCTGGTGGGTTTTTACCTTGCTCCTTCATTTGCTGTGTGTTTTTCTGTCTTCTCATTTTGCTTAAATTACTGTGTTTGGGGTCTCCTTTTCTCAGCCTGCAGGCTCGTAGTTCCCGTTGTTTATGGTGTCTGTCCCCAGTGGCTAAGGTTTGTTCAGTGGGTTGTGTATTCTTCCTGGTGGAGGGGACTTGTGCCTGTGTTCTGGTGGATGGGCCTGGATCTTGTCTTTCTGGTGAGCAGGTCCACATCTGGTGGTGTGTTTTGGGGTGTCTGTGGCATTATTATGATTTTACGCAGCCTCTCTGCTAATGGATGTGGTTGTGTTCTTGTCTTCCTAGTTGTTTGGTATAGGGTGTCCAGCACTGTAGTTTTCTGGTTGTTGAGTGAAGCTGGGTCTTTGTGTTTAGATAAAAGTCTCTGGGAGATTTTATTGTTTAATATTACATGGAGCTGGGAGGTCCCTTGTGGATCAGTGTCCTGATCTTGTCTCTCCCTCCTCAGAGGCACAGCCCTCATGCATGTCTGGAACACCAAGAGCCTTTCATCCACATGGCTTTGAATAAAAGGGATAAAATTTAGAGAGAAAGACAGAAACAAGATAAAATACAATAAAATAATGTAAAATACAATAAAATAAAGTTATTAAAATAAAAAAAAATTAAGAAAAAAATTTTTAAGTAATAATAATAAAAAACCATAATGAACAGACAGGACCCTAGGAAAAATGGTAAAAGTAAATCTATAGAGACAAAATCACACACAGAAGCATACACATACACACCCATGTAAAGAGAAGAAAAAAAATTATATATCTCTTTGCTCACAATGTCCACTTCCTCAATTTGGGATCATTCGTTGTCCATTCAGGTATTCCACAGATGCAGGGTACATCAAGTTTATTGTGGAGGTTTAATCCTCTGCTCCTGAGGCTGCTGGGGGAACTTTCTCTTCTTTGTTCGCATAGATCCCGGGGTTCATCTTTGGATTTGGCCCCACCTCTGTGTGTAGGTCGCCTGAGGGCGTCTGTTCTTCACTGAGACAGGACAGGGTTAAAGGAGCAGCTGATTCGGGGGCTCTGGCTCACTCAGCCCGGGGCTAGATATCGGTACGGATGCAGGGAGGGCCTGCGGTGGCAGAGGCCAGTGTGACATTGCACCAGCCTGAGGCACATCGTGTGTTCTCCTGGGGAAGTTGTCCCTGGATCACAGGACCCTGGCAGTGGCGGGCTGCACAGGGTCCCATGAGGGGAGGTGTGGATAGTGACCTGTGTTCGCACACAGTCTTCTTGGTGGCTGCAGCTGCAGCCTTAGCATCCCATGCCCGTCTCTGGGATCCGCGCTGATAGCCACGACTCGTGCCTGTCTCTGGAGCTCCTTTAAGCAGCGTTCTTAATCCCCTCTCCTCGCGCACCGGGAAACAAATAGGCAAGAAAAAGTCTCTTGTCTCTTCGGCAGTCCAGACTTCTTCCCAGACTCCCTCCCGGCTAGTCGTGGTGCACTAACCCCTTCAGGCTGTGTTCACGCCACCAACCCCAGTCCTCTCCTGGGATCTGACCGAAGCCCGAGCCGCAGCTACCAGCCCTCGTCTGCCCCGGCGGTGAGCAGACAAGCCTCTCGGGCTGGTGAGTGCTGGTCGGCACCTATCCTCTGTGCAGGAATCTGTCTGCTTTGCCCTTCTGACCCCTGTTGCTGCGTGTCCTCCGTGGCTCCAAAGCTCCCCCCCCCACCGTTACCCGCAGTCTCCTCCTGTGAAGGGGCCTCCTAGTGTGTGGAAAACTTTCCTCCTGCACAGCTCCCTCCCACTGATGCAGGTCCCATCCCTATTCTTTTGTCTTTGTTTTTATCTTTTGTGCTACCCAGGTACGTGGGTGAGTTTCTTGCCTTTTGGGAGGTCTGCGGTCTTCTGTCAGTGTTCAGTAGGTGTTCTGTAGGAGCTCTTCTACATGTAGATGTATTTCTGATGTATTTGTGGAGAGGAAGGTGATCTCTGCATCTTACTCTTCCACCATCTTGAAGCTCCTCCTCCAGCACATTTCTTTCTCAAGATTGTTTGGCTATTCTGAGTCGTTTGTGTTTCTGTGAGGTCTCACCTCACACTGGTCACAATGGTTATCATCAAAAAGTCTACAAATAATAAATATTGGAGAGGGCATAGAGAAAAGGGAACCCTCCTACACTGTAGGTGGGAATGTAAATTGGTACACCCACTATGGAGAACAGTATGGAGGTTCCTTAAGAAAACCAAAAATGGTTATCATATGATCCAGCAATCCCACTTCTGAGCATATATCCAGAAAAGCTAGGGGAAAGGGAGAGAGGGATAAATTAGGAATTTGGAATTAAGGGGTACACACTACTGTATACAAAATAGATTTAAAAAAGGACCTACTGTGTAGCACAGGGAACTATATTCAATATCTTGTAATATCCTGTAATGGAAAAGAATCTGGTATAACTTAATCACTTTGCTGTACACCTGAAACTTTGTAAATCAACTATATTTCAATTTAAAAAATTCTGGGTGTCAGCTAAAGTACTGGTTAACCATTATACCTTTTGCCTGCTGTGCTTCTACCTAAAGTATCTCAACATGTATGCCAGCATTTGTTTCCTGACATGCATCAGCCTTCAGAGGTGCTTCTTTCTCCTCAAGCCTTTCAGGGCCAGAGACTGGAAGCGTAGGTATGATGTGGGCATCAGTGCTGCCGTCTGGGTCATCGTGGGGACTGCCTGTTTGCCATTTCCCATCATAAGAAGCACAGACTTAGCCAACAACACTGAGTCCTGCTTTGCTGATCTTGGTTACAGGAAAATGAATGCAATGGCTTTGGTTGGGATGATTACAGCTGCTGAGCTGGCAGGATTTGTGATCCCAGTAGTCATCATTGCATGGTGTACCTGGAAAACCACTATATCCTTGCGACAACCACCAGTGGCTTTCCAGGGAATCAGTGAGAGGCAGAAAGCACTGCGGATGGTTTACATGTGTGCTGCAGTCTTCTTCATCTGTTTCACTCCCTATCATATTAACTTTATTTTTTACACCATGGTAAAGGAAACCATCATTAGCAGTTGTCCCATTGTCCAAAGCTCACTGTATTTCCACCCTTTTTGTCTATGCCTTGCAAGTCTCTGCTGCCTTTTGGATCCAATTCTCTACTACTTCATGGCTTCAGAGTTTCGTGACCAACTATCCCGCCATGGCAGCTCCGTGACTCGTTCCCACCTAATGAGCAGGGAGAGTGGTTCATCAATGATTGGTTAAAAATAAAATAACTCTTTGATTATGGCTTTGTTTAACTACGTTTCCTGGCTTTTTCCAAAGGTGAAAATGACCAGCCAGACAATTTTGTTAATTGAACTTTGGGAACAACAGAAATAGTTGTGCTCACAGGGTTGTGATGGTGGAGGGAGAGTGTGAAAAATGAGGGAGAGGAAGGGAAGATGGGAGTTGTATGTTTCCTCTTTGAAATTCAAGGCACTTTCTTACTTAAGAGATCTAGATCAAGGCTTTACAGATGTTTTAAACAAATGGAAATTGGATATTTTATCTTAAACCTTTCTTTATTAAATGTGATGTTGTTAATGATACAATAAATGCATGAATCTTTTCCAGAATGTAAAAACAAATCTCTTTCATACGAAGACCATTATTTGTGAATGAGAGCAAAAAAATCTTCAGTCTTTCTAAGGTATAAATGCATAGGCAAGGGGGTGTGAATGTTGAAGCAACATGTGCATCAATTTTAGGACACAAACCTCTTATTGAATAAAGGGCATGGGAATTTGTTCATTCATTGAAAATATGTTGGATGTCTATTGTATTCTGGGTTACCACTTTCCTGGGTACTTCCACATATAGCATCTTATCTAGTTCTTCTAATAAAGTTGTGGAAGGTTATACAAATGAATAAAGGGAACCTCAGACAGATGAAACAACTTCCCTGGAGATAATCAGTGGTGAGCAAAATTTGTCCTGAATACACGACATATGCTTAAATTATTACCTCTATTTGTGTTATTATTCACTAGGTTAATGCTAAACTTGGTTTGAATGGTGAAAACACAGACTAAATTTAAGCCATCCAAGACCAAGATCATTTCTATACAATTTTTCGAAGATTATTTGAAAAGTCTGTGGCTTGTGGGGATGGTGTGTCAGGCTTCAGGTTGCAAGGTATCAAAAAATAAATAGATTTTTCTAATACTGTCCCAAACTACAGAGTCCTGATGATCGGGGTATAGGACACACAAGTAGTTCATTATTAACACAAAATATACTTAAGTCTTAATGTTGGTAATATAAATCCATAAATGGAAGAAAGAAAAAAAATCTATAAGGCTGGAAAATAAGCATTCTGTAAAATTTAGATTTTTTTGAGTTCAACCAACCTTTCTTCTTAAACATTACTATGCATCACTCTGAACAGATTTGTGTTTATTAAGAAACTTCTCTGTGAGCAGAGCTTACAGAATTGTATTGGAAGCATAATATTATCACTTCATAAATGAATGGCAGAATAGTTTATGTCCTCTTTCTGGAAATCTTATCTTCATTTTTTTTAAAGGTTATTGTTACTGTTTCAGAATTACTATGGAGGTTTTAAATGCAAGCAATCCTCAGATTCTTGGGTTGGCATTTATGAAGCTCAATCCATCACTCTCATTTTTTATTTATTATTATTATTATATTTTGTGTGTGTGGTACACGGGCCTCTCACTGTTGTGGCCTCTCCCGTTGCGGAGCACAGACTCCGGACACGCAGGCTCAGCGGCCATGGCTCACGGGCCTAGTCGCTCTGCGGCATGTGGGATCTTCCCGGACTGGGACATGAACCCATGTCCCCTGCATCGGCAGGCGGACTCTCAACCACTGCGCCACCAGGGAAGCCCATCATCACTCTCAGTTTTTTTTATTCCTGCAGTTTAAGTAGCATAGACACTCGGTGTACAGGGAGGAGAAGGGAAGTGGTAGTCCTCAGATATCCATTTGAATACAATATCTATGGAAGAGGAAGTAGGGACAACTGAAAAAGGAGGAATTAAAAGGAAAAAAAAACATAAGTTTTCTAGGGAAGAAGAGAGTTCTGTAATTATAAAGTAATGAAACTTTGTGTGTGTGTGCTTTATTAACCAGAATCTAAAGGCATAGCCTAAAGAGGGTTTCCAGATATTCATAGGCAACCCTACTCTAAGGAGATTATTGTGAAAGAAACCCACTTGGAACTATATATCCTGTTATCTTTGTGAACAAAAGGAACCTCAGTTCCAAATAGTCACACTTCATATTCCCTCCTTTCACGTTGTTGACAAGAGGCTGTGCTTCAAGCACCAGATGTGTGGGTTTGTGACCAAATTAAATTTAATCTGTCCACCATTAAAGAGGAATCTTTGGGCCTTTTCTGACATGTGAATCTCTATTGTAATGAGAGAGAAAAAGATAACTTCAAAACAAGCAATGATTTGTTCTTGAATTTTAAAGGCTGGATTGCCTAATATAATGTTAGGGGGAAAGGTAACAGTGCTTGATCTAATGAAATAACAGTTCAAGAAATAGGTAAGCTTACCTTAAGGTATTACAATGACCAATTTGGGCAAGGACATTCTGTGTGACAAAGAGGATAGCAGACATATATCCTTGAATCAGCTTTTCAAGAAGTCAACTAAAAAAGCTGTACATTTCCCAAAAATCTCTGTAAGACGTGTGTCACAATCCAATTATTAACCATTCAGAATCTCATAACCTTAATGAAATACTCTTTAGTTTTGTGATAGTTTTGGTTTAAAAAAAGAAAGGGATTTTGAGGAATATAGTAAAGTTGTACAATAATCTATATGATCTTAAATACAGTTTATGCATGATTGGTTATGCTGTTTACTTTTAGAAAACTTTAATTACTAGTACAGACTATAGATATAGCATTTATCATAGATTAAATTGATAGATAATCTTTATGGAACATGAGGTCATTTTTATAAAAAAAATATTAAGCATCATTCTCTTATTTGAAAATTGAACTCACTTATTATAAAATTGCTTCTATAAGAAAATCAGTTTCTCCTCACATGCTTTTGTGTGTTTTCCAGGAATGTAACCCACCATAAAAGTAAGGTACTGCTTAAATAGAAATTTTAAACCACATTCCTCTTTTAACTAGTAAGTAGTTTGGGTGTCATATTAACTCTTCAGAGGTAATACTGTGCCTTTAAGTACATTAGAAACACAATATGTAATTACAAGTAAAAGTATGCTACTATTCTCTAAGGCTTTGAAAGAGTTAATTAATCTCACAAAGTTCCAAATTTACCATCAATGAATAATTAAGTTATTTTCAATTCCTGACATTTCAATAATTAACCACAATTTTGTTTTTGGAACAGGAAATAGGTTTTGCGGCATGTGGGATCCTCCAGGACCGGGGCACGAACCTGTGTCCCCTGCATCGGCAGGCGGACTGTCAACCACTGCACCATTAGGGAAGCCCAAGTTTCCTTTTTTAATATAGGTATTACTTTGTCCAAGTAAACTGTGCGGAATTTGTAAAGTAGGGAGGGAAAAATTGGTTTACAAAAGCTGAATTTCAAGCTGGTTACTAAGGAGAAAGATGGAGAGTAGCAAACTTTCAGGAGCTGTTATCATAGACTAGCAGATTTCCTGATCTTCTGGAGTTGAGGGAGGGCAGATTTCCTTGACCTGAGAAATTGCATTTGAACTTGGTCTTACATGATAGAAAAGTTTGAAAATTGTTTTTAAATACCAAAGAAGAGTAAGCATTCTTATTGGAAATCCTCCTGAGCCAAGGAAGGAAAGAGAAAAAAACTGGAAGGTGACTAATACTGAATACTATAGTTTGGCTAGAACTATATGAGGGAGCAATAAGTAATGAGGCTGTAATGAGGCTATGTAGAAGCCTAGTTCTGGTTCAAGTCCCTGAACTCACCTCATCCTACGGACACACCAAATCTATAAATATATGCTGAAGAGTTTCCTTTGAAAAAAGCCAAAAAACCCAGTGGAGGAACCACTCCACGTTGAAGAGTGAGACAAAAACCACATTGAAGAAGGTAGGAAAGGCTAAGACACAACCTCCTCATAAACCCCACCCCAACTATGATGACCCACAATCAGGAGGGAATTCAAAACACAAATATTCATCTTGAGGAGCAAAGGGTCTGTATCTGACGTTGGGCACCCCAACGTTTAATACTCACATCTGAGAGATGAGTCCCTGCCAAACATCAGGCTTTCAAGACCAACAGCACTCAAGCCCACAACATCAGTGGGGATATGGTGAACTTAAAAATGACTCTTAAAGGCCTCACATATATCTCACCTGCTCCAGGGCCCAGCACAGAAACAGCCCTTTGAAAAGTGCTTAGACTTTCTGTGAAAGGGACCCAGTTGCAAATTTTAAAGCATCAGTCTGAGGGTCCTGCTTGGATATTCTCTGGAGATGGAGACTGGTAGATATCATCTTCAATGCTCTTCCTTTGCCTTGCTAAAGCAGGAGCCATGTGATTTTTTCTTTTTCTTCTTCCT
Organism: Neophocaena asiaeorientalis asiaeorientalis; assembly: GCF_003031525.2. Taxonomy (NCBI): domain Eukaryota; kingdom Metazoa; phylum Chordata; class Mammalia; order Artiodactyla; family Phocoenidae; genus Neophocaena; species Neophocaena asiaeorientalis. Next base: position 1,457 of record NW_020174575.1, on the reverse strand, counting down.
TTAAAAAAACCTTTTTTTTTCCACTTCGCTTTTCTTTATATATTTTTTCCTTTTGGCTTTCATTTTACTTTCTTCTATCTTCTTTTCTTCTCTTTTTTTCTTTTCCTTATCTTTTTTGGCAGGTGGCATCTTTTCATTTTTTAACATATATTTTTATTTTTTAACGTTTTTATTGGAGTATAATTGCTTTACAGTGGTGTGTTAGTTTCTGCTTTATAATGAAGTGAATCAGTTATACATATACATATATCCCCATATCTCTTCCCTCTTGCATCTCTCTCCCTGCCACCCTCCTTATCCCATCCTGCTAGCTGGTCACAAAGCACCGAGCTGATCTCCCCGTGCTATGTGGCTGCTTCCAACTAGCTATCTATTTTACATTTGGTAGGGTATATATATCCATGCCACTCTCTCACTTTGTCCCAACTTACCCTTCCCCCTTCATGTATCCTCAAATCCATTCTCCAGTAGGTCTGCGTCTATTTTCGTCTTGTCCCTAGGTTCTTCATGACCTTTATTTTTTCTTTTTGTTTAGATTCCATATATATGTGTTAGCATACGGTATTTGTTTTTCTCTTTCTGACTTACCTCACTCTGTACGACAGACTCTAGGTCCATTCACCTCACTACAAATAACTCAATTTCTTTTCTTTTTATGGCTGAGTAATATTCCACTATATATGTGCCACACCTTCCACATTCCACCCATGTGCCACATGGGTGCATTCATCTGTTGATGGACACTTAGCTTACTTCCATATCCTGGCTATTGTAAATAGAGCTGCAATGAACATTTTGATACATGACTCGTTTTGAATTATGGTTTTCTCAGGGTATAACACCCATTTATGATAAAATCCCTACAGAATGTAGGCATAGAGGGAACTTACCTCAACATAACAAAGGACATATATGAGAAACTCACAGCCAACATCGTCCTCAATGGTGAAAAATTGAAATCATTTCCACTAAGATCAGGAATAAGACTAGGTTGCCCACTCTCACCACTATTATTCAACATAGTTTTGGAAGTTCTAGACACAGCAATAAGAGAAGAAAAAGAAATGAAAGGAATCCAAATTGGAAAAGAAGAAGTAAGGCTGTCACTGTTTGCAGATGACATGACACTATACAGAGAGAATCCTAAAGATGCTACCAAAAAACTGCTAGAGCTAATCAATGAATTTGGTAAAGTAGCAGGATACAAAATTAATAAAGTAGCAGGATACAAAATTAATGCACAGAAATCTCTTGCATTACTATACACTAATGATGAAAAATCTGAAAGATAAATTAAGAAAACACTCCCATTTACCATTGCAACAAAAAGAATAAAATACCTAGGAATAAACCTACCTAAGGAGACAAAAGACCTGTATGCAGAAAATGATAAGACACTGGTAAAAAATATTAAAAATGATACAAATAGATAGAGAGATATACCACGTTCTTGGATT
>NW_020174574.1:156539-229594 GCF_003031525.2 Neophocaena asiaeorientalis asiaeorientalis | reverse complement strand
TACAAAGTCCACTACAAAGGAGTAAACTAAGAAAGAGGAAGATATGGGGTCCAGGAAAGATTGGGTCCAACCCAGAAGAGTAATGAAGGGACGTCCCAGGATGACAGTTGTGCTGCAGGCCTATAGAGCAATAAGTCCAAATTGGAGCAGAAGACGGAGGGCTCCAGGAGGGAGGTATCTGGGAAAAAAGGGGATTCAAACGATTTTATACTTTCCTTAAGAATTTGGAACAACTTAAGAAGGAGATAAAGCCAGACAATGCAAGGAAAAGAGAAAGGCAATTAGAAACTCCAGGAAAAAAAAATTGTATAAGAAAAGAAATGTAATCCAAGTACACTGATTGGAGCATTAGGAACAACATTTACATAATCATAATAACATAAACATTTTATTGACTTTAAGCTTTTAGAATGACCTGTCAGCAAAGTATGGATGACTTAATTTTGGTTATAGAACAGAATGTAAATATTATTAATCTTGTTAGTATAGAAGTAAAAGTATAAATGTTGATAGAGTGAAAGAGGGAATATAAGTCTATTACTTAAAGGTACAAAGGTAAGAAATAGAGGATATATAACTAGTGATATGTTTATATTGGGGCATTGGAGGAGGGCAGTTGGGTGGTATTAATAGCAGGAAGTCAACAGATAATGTCTGAAAGTGATAAGTTGATAAATAGAAAAAATTGTATATTATTTAGAGATATGAAGATTATTATCAGAAAAGTAAAAAATAAGCAGTTATAAGTAGACTAGTTGATTTCCAGGACAAGATAGTAGACTTACCACATGTTTATCTCCACTCCCACCTGAAACCTTGCTAAAATGATAGTAAAGGAATTTTTAAAAAGTATAAAAACACAATGATGAAGAGAATGTCCATCAGGAGCAGGTCCCTCAGCAAAAGAGAGATTCCAACAAATGTCTGGAAGATAGGAAGTAAATGGAGAAATGGTGACTGATGAAGCATGGTGGAGGAAGCCACAGCCTGGAGTATGCATGGAGGTGATGCCACCGAGGAAGGAGTTGATCTCTCTCTGCAGAAGCCTGGAGTGTCTTGGGTCTTAACAATGCCAGGTATGGTATAGAGTGGGAGTGAGATGTGGGGCTGAAAACAGGGAGATTAACTGGAAGGCTGTATATCAAACTGTTAACCCACCACCCTGTGTACAATTCACAGCAGCCAGGTGTCTACTCATTAGGCAAAACCAGAGGTTTCTTATTGAAGGAAACTGAACAACCTTGGAGAAAAGATCTTTGCATTTTGGCACAGCATAGTAGTCAGCTATTCTCCAATCATCCTAAAGGTAAGCCACCAGTCACCTAGCTCTGTACCCCATATACAGAGCTTCCAATCAAATTTTATTGCTACATTCTTAAATATGAGTAAACAACTATTGATCACCGGGTATTTGAGAAAAGACTACAAATTGAAAGAGATCAAAATACACAAATGAGGGAAAACAAATCCCAAAGGAAATAAATATTTCAAAGAACACAATGAAATATAAAAATACCTCTATTATTCTCAGAAAGATTCAAGATAATAGTGCATCCATTAAACAAGAACAGGATGCTATAAGAAAGGAAAAGATAACATGAATGGATATTTGGAAATTTTAAAATGTGATTGGCAAAATGAAAAGGAATGTTAATAGAAGAGTTGGAAAATAAAGTTAAATCTTCTTCCAGAAGGTAAACAAAAGAGAGAGAGAGAGAACTAGGAAGGGAGAGGGAGGGAGCGGGGAAGTGTGGCAGCAGTTGAGAGAACAGATAAAAATACAAAAGATCAATTCAGAAGGTCTAACATCCAACTTTAAGGAGCTCCAGGAGAGAACAACAACAATAACAAAAACAAAAACAGAAAAGAGGAATGTATCAAAGAAATAATATAAGACAATTCCCGGAGTTAAAGAACTTCAAAATGAAGGGACCTAACCAATGACCATCACAATGAATGACAAATCCCCAAACTTAAACACATAATTAAGAAATTTTAGAACACCAAGAATACAGTTTTAAAAAAATAACTATTTAAAGGTGTGTGTGGGGGTGGCTGGAGTAAAAGTACTTTCCCCTATTCTTCTCCCCAAGTACAGCTAAAATCCTGGGATATTACATATAAATATAAGAAGACTGAGAGGTGGAGAGAAGGCAAACCTCCTGGGGACCTCAGTAGCAGAGGAGCGACATGGTAGTGAGTTCCCTTGGTTTGCTTTTTGCCTCACATAGCCAAGACTTGGTGCTGGAGAAGATGGCAATTAGATAATAACCACTCTACTCCAGCCAAACACAAAAGAAAAAACTGTGGCCCCACCAGCAAAGGCCAAGTGGGGAGCCTAGACTTCTACCTTTGCTGGCTATAAAGAATAACTCTTCCCCCTTCTCAATGGGGTGCTGTCAGAGAAGGCTGTGTGGGGAGCCAGAACTACCACCCTCACCCAAGAATCATGAGGAAACCCTCCTTCTGGGGTGTGAACAGAGATTGAGTGAGGGTCCTGGACTTCCATGCCCATCTGGTAGTAACAAGGCAGCATCCCCTCTTTCACTGCTGGAACAGTGTCTAAGGAGACAAGCTAAAACAATTAAATAATCCTCGTATTGGACTTCCCTGGTGGCACAATGGTTAAGAATCTGCCTGCCAATGCAGGGGACATGGGTTCGATCCCTGGTCCAGGAAGATTCCACATGCCATGGAGCAACTAAGCCCATGCACCACTAACTACTAAGCCTGTTCTCTAGAGCCCGTGAGCTTCAACTACTGAGCCCGCGTGCCACAACTAATGAAGCCCGTGTGCCTAGAGTCCGTGCTCCACAACAAGAGAAGCCACTGCAATGAGAAGCCTGTGCACCGCAACGAAGAGTTGCCCCCGATCGCCACAACTAGAGAAAGCCTGAGTGCAGCAACGAAGACCCAATGCAGCCAAAACTAACTAAATAAATCAATTTATTTTTTTAAAAAAATCCTCGTATTTAACACCATACCCAAAGTGCCCAGGCTTCAATAGAAAATCACTTATGTTACCAAGAACCAAGAAAATCTCAACTTGAATGAGAAAAGACACTCAATAGACTCCAACACCAAGATGACAGAGATGTTAAAAATCATCTGACATGGGTTTTTAAGGAGACATCATAAAAATGCCTCAATGTACAACTAGGAATATGCTTAAAACAAGTGGAAAAACAGAAACTGTCAACAAAAAAATAGAAGATATAAAGAAGAATCAAATGGAAATTTTAGAACTGAAAAATACAATAACCCAAACAAAAACCTCAATGGATGGGCTAACAGCAAAATGTAGGGGACAGAGGAAAGAATCAGTTAACTTGAATATAGAACAATAGAAATTACCCAATCTAGAAAACAGAGAGAAAATAGACTGGGAAAAAAGTGAACAGAGACTCAGGGACCTGTGACACTATAAGAAAAAATATAACATTCATGTCACTGAGATCCCAGGAGAGAAGAAATAGAGATGGGTAGAACTATGTAAAATCAATTAGACTCAGACTAATATTAGGCTTCTTATCCTCAAAATTGGATGTTAGAGGAAAGTGGAGCAATGCCTTCAAAGTTCTATGGGAAAATGATGTTGAACCTCAAACTTTAGGGCACATCCCTGGTGGTCCAGTGGTTAAGACTCTGCGCTTCCACTGCAGGGGGCATGGGTTTGATCCCTGGTCAGGGAACTATGATCCTGCATGCTGCATGGCCAAAAAAACCCAAAAAACAAACAAACAAAAAAACCCAAAACAAACTTCTGCCGAGTATAAGAATGGAATATGGATATTTTCAGATATGCAAAGACCCAGGAAGTCTACCCCCAACACAACCTTTTTGAGAAAGTTACTTGAGGATGTATACTATCAAAACAATGGAAAAAATAAACAAAACAAAAACCGTGGGAACCAGTAAACAGTAGATATAACCAAGGAAAGCTGTGAAGGAAAGTCTCAAAATGACAGCCATGCATCAGGCCTAGAGAGCAACTAGTACAGATTTGAGAAAGGAGATGGAGGGCTCCAAGAAAAAGGTCTTTTTCTTTTTTGGTGGGGGGGTGGACTTGATGTACTTAATGTGATAGAGATTTTGGGAAAGAAAAAAATGGAATATATGAAAAAGTAAAATAGTGAAAGAGAAGCAAAGAATTAGAAACTTCAGGAAAAATGAAAAACTGCTACAAGGAAAAAATTATAAAAGTACATAATTGGGACTTCCCTGGTGGTGCAGTGGTTAAGAATCCACCTGCCATTGCAGGGGACACGGGTTTGAGCCCTGGTCTGGGAAGATCCCACATGCCGCGGAGCAACTAAGCCCATGCACCACAACTACTGAGCCTGCGCTCTAGAGCCTGCAAGCCACAACTACTGAAGCCTGTGCACCTAAAGCCCGTGCTCCTCAACAAGAGAAGCCACCGCAATGAGAAGCCCACGCACCACAACAAAGAGTAGCCCCCGCTCGCCACAACTAGAGAAAGCCCGCGCACAGCAACGAAGACCCAATGCAACCAAAAATAAAAAATATAAATTTATTTTAAAAAAGTACATAATTGGCTCTGCAATGAACAATTAGTCATATTAATATAATAACTGCTTATTGCTTTTAAACTTTTAGAATCAAACTATTAAACTGTAGACAAAACACACAGAAAAAGCCTTAATCATGTTTACAGAACAGAATTCAATGTTACCAACTTTGACACATAAAAGACCAGATGACAGAAGTTGAGAGGTTGAACTGTGGGGAAGAAAGCGAAAAGATATTCTCAGCTAACAAAATTCTGGTCAAGAAAAATTGTCTCATGGAACAAGGAATCACAATATTGCTTAAATTCAGAAAAGTATCTAATAGAGAAACTAAATTATATTAGAAGCAGGAAGGACAAGAGTTGAACTTGGTGTAAATTATCTAAATCCTCATCTGTCATAGCAGGACATCAATGGGTAATGCCTGAAACTGATAAAAGACAAATCACATGGCATAGTATTTAGATATGGAGATAACAATCAGAAGAAATAACTAAAAGTGGTTGCTAATAACTAAAGCTGGTAGAACGGTGGTGGGGATGTGTGGGTCAGTAGACTCTTTTCATTTCCTTTTGTACTAATTTGAGTTTATTGATTTGTTTTCTGAACAACGTGCATGCATTACTTCTATTTTAAAATGAACGTGTATTTAAAATTAATTTTTAAAAGCAGAAAAAGGACACTCCTCCCCACCACTTACTCCCTCCCCGCAAATTCCCTTGTCCCTGCAGACCTAATGGCAGCAGAATTTACAAATATTTGAGAAACCTTGAAGTCTCCCTTCCTGCCTCTCCCTTAAATGCAGCTCTACTGCAGTCAAACTTGAATATTCGTTAGCCCAAGCTTGCCATACTTATGCTCATCTCCTTGCTTGGAAAAAAAATTACTCCTTATCTCCATTAGTTGGAGTCTTCCTTATTCTTCAAGGCTCAGCTCAAATTCTACCTCCTCCAAAAAGTCTTCCTTAGTCCCCTGGCAGAACTTCCTTCGTCCTCGGTGACTCCCGAGTCTTCATTCATGCCTCTAGTTATGACACTTACATGTTGTTTCTTCAAGTATGTTATTCAGGTCAATGTTTCATGCCCCCACCATCCTTCAAAGCAGCTATCAGAGTGATCTTCCTAAAATACCAATCTGATTCTGTCACTTCCCTGCTTCAAACCCTTCTATGGCTTCCCATTGCCCATAGAATCAAAGCTAAGCTTGACTCCCTGGCTTCCACCATTTCTTCCACTGCTCCCCCCAAAATCCATGTGCTTTCACACTCTTTATGTAATTTTGCTTAGGCAGCTCTTCTGCTTGGAATATTCTTTCCCCCATTTCTCCATGGTAAACAGCAGCTCTTCCTTCAAGACTCAGTTCAAGTACCCCCTTCTCTATAAAGGCTTTCCTGATTACTCCCTCCATCCCACCCCACCCCAGGAAGAACAATCCGATGGTCTTATATTCTCTACTCTGCCTCATCTAGACTTCTGTTAGATCATTTGTCACAGTTGGTGCACTTATCTGCTTACTTATCTGAGTCTCCAGGTAAACTGTGACTTCCTGGAGTTCGGGGAGTATATCTCATCTCCAGAACCAAGCACAGGGCCTGACATGCAGCAGGAACTCAATGTATGCTTGCTGAACAAATGGATGAAAAAGTTATGACCGAGTGAATACTGGAAAGAACAAATGAGCAAATGCTTATATTAATGCATGAATGAATAAGTTAATAAGTGAATGATGACCAGACGAATGAATGAGAAAAAGAAGCCAATGAGTAAATGATTGAAAAGTGCCTGTGCCAGTGAGGGTATGAGAGAAGAATGAATAAATTCCCACCTCTGTGTCTCGGTTCAAACCCACCTGGAAGACCTTCTGCCCTGCTCTTCACCCATCTAAAGTGCACGCCACAGTGTTAACCTCTTTTAGATTACAAGGAACAGACACACTCAGGTTAGTGATGGAGATTTATTGAAGCATTCACAGGGAAATAAGGAAGACAAAAACAGCTACACAGGCAGCCTCACAGAACAGAAACTTGAAAATGGTTCATGATCCAAAGCAGCTCTAAAGCCTGGCTTATCTTGTCACCCCCTCAGCTGCAGGCATCTGTTGCTCCCTTCTCTAGTGCTTCCCAAAATGGTGACTCAACTTCTTTCTGGCAGTATTTATACTCCTCCTACTGCTACTGACTACCTTTTCTCTGCTCCCCTCCTCCCTAGCCCATGGCCTTCAGGGCCTCAAAGCTTCTGGGCCTCCTGGCTCCTGCAGCTTCCTGGCTTCTGGGGCTTCAGTTCCAATTAATCCAGGGCTTCTATGTGCTGTAATTTCTGCTTGCCTTGTCTATCCTGCTGCCTCTTTGATTCCTGATGCCTTGCTGCCACGTGGTTGCAGCTACCTTGTGGCTCTTGCAGTCTCATCGCTTCTGCTGCCTCATGGATCTTGTCTGTTCAAGCCATATGCTGCTTCGTTAATCTCACAGATTCAGGGTTTTGTCTCATGATTTCTGTTCCTCATGGCTACTGCTACATCGTGGCTCCTATTGCTTCATGGCTTGTGCCCTTTTGACCCATTGTCTTGCTGCTTCATGGCTTCTGCTACCTGTGGCTCCACATTCTAATGATGTCTCATTATTTCTGCAGCTTTCTCCTTGCTTTCACTGTTCAGTTTCTGACACCCTTCATCCACCACCACTCCTGCCTTGATAAATTCTAATTAACTGTTCACTTCTTCTGAATGCCTCACATTCAACCTCCCTGAAAAAGCATCTGATTGTTTCATATATTTGCCATCCGATACAGCCCATCACTAGGAGGCAGAGTTCTTACATCATTCCACCTAGTAGGCCACTGGCCAGCTTAGAGACTGGCTGTCCTTGAGTAAGATACTACCCCAACTTAACCATCTGTGGCCAGGACTGTGAGGTCACATGGTACAGAACATGGCAACTCATGCTTAAGAAACCCCTTAGAAGGGACTGTGGGCATGGCAGGTCCGCTGAGGGCTTCCAGAAGGGGGCAGTGTAATTGGTAAGCTGCTTCTTGGGCTGTCCAGTACATCGACCTTCAAGGCCAACCTAAGTCCCACCTTCTCCATGGCCTCCTCTCCCTGTCCTGATCTGCAATGGGAGAAATCAAGGCTCTAGGGGCAATGCGGAAAGGGAACTTAGGTTCCAGTTCTGGCTCCAACACTTCCTAGTAGAGGGGCCTTGGGCAAGTTCCCTCCCCTCTGAGAGCCTCAGGAAGGGGTTAGACAAAATCCTAAATTCCCTTACAGGTCTGACATCTGGGTATCTCCCTTTAGGTTACTGTATAAGGGATATAAGTCTTATCTGGGGAAGCCCACAAAAACATCTGAGGTACGAAAGAGGGAGTCAGAGTCCTGGCTTGGAAAAGCACAGGAGGTGCTTAGCCAAGATTTATTGAACTTGATGAATGAATCAATGGCGGGGGGGGGGGGGGGGGGAACCACACAGCACACAAAGAATGTTTACCTAACTTGAGGAATTCCAGTTGCTGAGGAGGCTGGAAGGAGATTCTGAGTCAGATGGATAAGGAAAAAGAATGACTGAGATAGGGTAGGAATCTTGGCTATTAACGAGTATTCATTCTATCCTCTCAGTCACCCTCCACATCCAATAATCAGTCACCAAGTCTGCTTCATCATCTTCCTTTAACAGCTCATCTCCAATCCATTCCCACTGCCCTTGCCCTTGAGTGGGCCTAGTATTTTCAACTGTTCCCTAACTAATCTGTCTCCCCTCTCTCCCTCACAAATGCATTCATTCATTCAAAAACTATTTATTAGGTGCCTGTTTGGGGTCACGCACTGTGCTTTTTGCTGGGGATATACCAGTAGCAGGATAACCCCAGGCTGACCGTTGTGGTGCTTACAGCTTATTCAGAGAGACAAAACAAGCAAATGTAAAACAATGTGAGAATTGAACAAGGAAACTACAGGCATGGGAGCATACAGCTTGAGCATCTAACCTAATCTATTTCCACACTGGCTGGCCAGAAAGGGGTTTGTTAAAATCACATCTTATCTGGAGTCTCCTCTGCTTAAAACTATTCCACGGCTCCCCTGCTGTCTCCAACCCACAATTCCCAAACCTGGCTGCACCCTGGAGTTGTGTGCAGACCTTTATAAGCACTCCAGATCCTAAGGCCCCCACTCCAATTATGGAAATTGAATTTTTAGAGGTTGGGGCCCAGGATGCCCCAAGTGTTTCTGGTGCACAGCCAGTTTGAGAACCACACTGTCCTACGAGGTAAATCTGCTCTGTAGCCAGGCTCTTACGACCCTCTTCAAATCTGGTTCCTGACTACCTCTCTAGCTTCATTTCCTGCTGCTTTTCCCCAGCCCAGGAAACCTTATGCTTCCGTATTTCTGAATTGCTAGGATGTTTCTTGCCTTCAGGTCTTCGTGCATACTGTTCTATCTGGAAACTCCTTCCACTTCTTCCTCAACTGGCTAATTCCTGCCAGTCCCCCAAGAGTCAGCTCAGGTGTCACTTCCTAGACTAGAGGACGTCTTCCCTGAACCTCTACCTAAGCTAGATGCCCCTCCTTTATCCATGCTCCTGTCAGAGCACTGATCACACTGCTTTATGAATTGCCTCCCCAACTAGACAGTGAGTTCCTCAAAGACAGGAGAAAGATTTGACTCATGTTTGTGTCCCGAGACTAAGGCTACCGGGTCCAGAACATAAGGGAGTCAACCTAGTGTCCTCCAACTAGCCCTAGGGATTCTATTTAGATCCAGCTGGCTCTTGGAAACACACACCATGGTGTCTGCTCTTCTCTGGGCACAGCCTGCACTAAGCACGTGTTGCCTTGTGATGATAGAAGGTGGTGTGGCACAAGGGAAAGCACTGGGCAAGCACAGAGGAGATCCCAGTGGAAGTCTAGGCTCTGCCAGCGAACCACTGGAATCTCAGACAAGTCATCTCACCTCTCTGATCCTCAGGATTTAAATCTTTTGGAGCACTTCTGTTCCTATGTCCCAGGGTCTTATCCTAAGGCATCTCATGTAATGCTTTCTACCTCATGAGGTAGGGATTACTCAGATTATCATCCACACCTACTGAATTAGATTTCCAGGGGTGGGACCAGAGCAAGGAGCTCCACATCCTTTGGACATGGGGGTGCAGCAGGGAACTGCTGCTTTTCATTATAAGCCCTTCTGTACTATTTTATTTTCTAACTGGTGTATATATTGCTTTGATTTTTAAAAAGGAAAAAGAGGGAGTTCCCTGGTGGCCTAGTGGTTAGGATTCTGGGCTTTCACTACCATGGCCCGGGTTCAATCTCTGGTCAGAGAACTGAGATCCTGCTAGCTGCGTGGTGCAACCAAAAAAAAAGGAAAAGGAAAAAGCTTCGCAGGTAAGGTTGATAACCACCCTTAGAGGGGAGAAAGCTCAAGACTGAATTGGAGGGTGTGGGTTCAAACCCTCACTGTTATCTGGTAGCTGGGTGGTTTAACCTTGCTGGGCCTCAGTCTCCTCATCTGCAAAGTGGGAAGAATAGCAATCATTTTTAAAATAATTAATTAATTAATTAATTGATTTTTGGCTGTGTCGGGTCCTCGTTTCTGTGTGAGGGCTTTCTCTAGTTGCAGCGAGCGGGGGCCACTCTTCATCGCGGTGCACGGGCCTCTCACTATCGCGGCCTCTCTTGTTGCGGAGCACAGGCTCCAGATGCGCAGGCTCAGTAGTTGTGGCTCACTGGCCCAGTTGCTCTGCGGCATGTGGGATCTTCCCAGACCAGGGCTCGAACCCGTGTCCCCTGCATTGGCAGGCAGACTCTCAACCACTGCGCCACCAGGAAAGTCCCCTGCATTGGCAGGCAGACTCTCAACCACTGCGCCACCAGGAAAGCCCAGCAATCGCTACCTTTAAAGTCCTGTTATAATCTACATGCCAGCCAAATTGCTTCAGATATATTTCATTTCATCTTCCTTACACTGCTGCAAGGTAGGTGTATATTATCTCCTTTCCTACATTAGGAAACTGAGGCTCAAGGAGGTGAACTAACAGGTTCAAGTTTCTACAGCTAGTATTTGAACCAGGGTGACTCCCCAGTTGTGCTGTTCCACATATGCCAGCATTTCCCAAATTACAGCACACATACCACTAGTGGTATGTGACTTCTTTGGTTGAACACAGACAAATTTATTTTGTTTTGATAGCTATCCCTTTTAATATGTATTAGAAAATACATACTTATTAGCACATCAAACCCATGGTTTCACGGTTATCACTACTCAGGATGAAATGAAGTAGATAACGATATTAGACCCAAGACAACCTCAAGAAAAATACTGAGTAAACAGTACAGAAAGGCAATTTGGAAGTATCTATTAAAAACAAAAATATAAATAACCTACGATTCTGTAATTCAACTTGTAGGAATCAACCCTAGGTAAATTTTCACACACGCACACACGATGCTCCTGCGTAGTATCCTTATAACAGCAAAACCAGAAGAGTCTTACTGTCTATCACACGAGAAATAGGTAAATAAAATGTGGCAGAGTCATATCATGGCAATCTACATAACAATTACTAAGGATGAACTGCATCTACATTTAGCAACATGCATATATCTCAAAAACATTGCTAAGAAAGAAAACTGCAGAATGATTCAATATACCATCTGCATTAAACACAGTATTTTCAATGAACTCATACGTAAAAGTCTTAAAACAAAGTCAAGATGGATGTACAACAGACATTATAGCAATTGAGGGGGGAGGGGGAATGGTAGTCGAATGAAGTTAGCTTTATTTGCAACAATCTAATTTCTTAAAAAGAAAATGGATTCATGCATTACTTGGGTAATTAGAACTGATTTAACTTTTAAAAAGAAAAAATGTAGTATACAGATCGGACAAGATGATGGTCTGACAGTATACATGAACAAGCAAAGACCAACCTCATGGCAGCAGACTGCACTGCCTCTGCAGTGTCTGCAACTAATGCAGTTAGTTCCCAGAAGGAACATTACACACAGCCAGGATGCGGCCCAGGCTACCTCTCCCCTACTTCCTCACAACCCAGATTGGGGCTTAGGCACCCAGTTATCATACATGATTGAAGCGATAGAGTTCCTTAGGTCCTCCACTTACCAGGTAAACCCCATCAATGCCCTGGAACTTTCCCAATAACCAGGGCATTCAACACCTCCCAGATTTGGAGGCTCCTTCTGTCCCTAACAACTGGGATCAGAAGCCCTCAGGGGTTAGGCATGAGAAGGCTTGGATTCTGAGGGGTCGGCACCTAGTGGGCTCCAAGCAGGGATAAGGCCTCCAGTGAGGAGTTTGACATCATTAAATACTACGAGGTAGGTAAATACTGTTAGCCCCATTTTACAGTTGAGGAAACAGGCACAAGAAAGGTCAAATGACTTGCCCAGTGTCAAGCTAGTAAGTGATAAAAAAAATGGGACTAGAACTGTCCCCAGAGCCTAGGCTCTGCTCCTAGCACCCAACCAAATCCTACCAACTTGTCAAGGTCCAGCTCAAATGTGACCTCCAGGAAGCCTGGAGCTGATCATCCTCTTCTCAAATTCAAAGCACCTATACATGATTCAGCTAACCACAGGAACTCATGAACCCACTAGCATCTCCTTAGTAGGAGGGTAGAGATCATGTCTGATTCAGTTCTGTATTCCTAGCATAGAGTCTGACAAAGAGGGTGTTCAGTATGTATTCGATGAACACAGGAAATGAATGAAAGCATTAATGAGTGAATGAGGGTGGTTTCACGTAACGGCCTGAATCCTGAGGTCTGGAATAACTATGCCCAGCGTCGGGGTGCTGTCATACTAAGCTCTCTTGGAATCAAATTCAGCCTAGGCTCCTTCTAAAATGGGTCTCCAATATCTTTATTATTTTGCAAACACACCCACATGCGCACATGTGGACACATATACACACATGTACATACCACACACAAGCAAAATGCAGGGGGCCCAAGGAACCCATGATTATGGGTGACGGGGTAAGGTCCAGGGTGGCGGAAGGGGGGATGGACAGATGGCCCTGTTCAGCTCAGTTCAGCTTAGCACCTCGTTCCAGAGGCCAGGATGCTCCCTGAAGCTCAGGAATTTTTGCTCCAGAACTAACATCACCTCTGTTCCTCTTCATGCTTGACAGCAGTGCCTAAATCCCATGACTATACCAAACAGGAACAGGAGGTAGGGAAAGGTTGGAAGCCAAATATCCAGAGATTGGGAGAGGCGTAACTTAGGGATCCAGACCGGGCAGGAGGGCAGAACTACTGCTACTGTTCATTGGGGTTGGGGTTGGCATCTGGGTACTTGGTGAGGTCGAAGGTCAGGACTTTGCTGATCACACAGTCCCCTTGCTGAAGGAGGAGGGAGAAAAAGAAAAATAAAATTGTAAGGAGAGAATTAAGAGGGGTCAAGTGCCCCAGGATTGTGGGGCCTCAAACCCTCCTCCCTACATACCTGCCCAAAGCCCAGGCAATGGTTCTCTGGGTATGAGAGGATGTGCTCAGTCCCATGTACCTTCTTTTCCTATCTCTGCACTCTCCTCCTTTTCTCTGCTGTCTGGCTGCCTCTGCCTCGCCTTTCCACCTGTTCCCAAATGCAATGGCCCTGCCCAGCTGAGCTGGCTAAGCCTCCAGGGCAGGGCTCCAACAAGCCCAGATGGCCATTCAGGACCTGAATCCCTATGCTCCCCCACCCCTGTGCCCCTCCACTGCAGCCTTCCCTTCCTGCCCTGGAAAGTCAGGCAGGGAGTGGGGCTGGCTCCTGAACCAGGACCGCCCTACCTCGGGGTAGACTCCAATGAGGCTCTCAGCCTTGGTGTAAAACTCCTCCTTGAGAGAAATGACGATGGCCTGGAAGTTGCAAGTCGACTGTCGGAGGGTTGGGGGAAGAGAGGCTGAAAAGGAGGCCACTGACTAGCACAGTGTGGATGACCCTGGGCCCAGCCTCCCAGGCACACAGAAGAGGCTGCAGGAATGGCTAGGGCGCACTCAGGAGGTGTTCCCTGAAACCCAGCCCCGACCTGGGGGCCTCCCTCCCGGGCCCCACTTTCCTTGCACCCACCTTGCCAATGTTGGTGTTATCCAGGGCAGCATCTATCTCATCCAGGACGAAGAAGGGGGCTGGCTTGTAGCTGGGAGGGAACCAGTAGGTGAGCTGACACTGATGGGGGCAGGGGAGGGGCATGACAGCCCCAGAGCCCATCATACAGGCCAGCACCCCCTTCCATTTCTTCAGAGATTAAAAAACCCAGGTCTGAATGTTGCCTGAGCCCCTAAAGCCCAATATACCAACTGAGTCCTCCTTTGCATCCAGCCCTGCGCTCCAGGATCCCACAGAACAGAAGACATGATCCTCTCTGGAGCGTCCAGGTTGGCTGGGGAGATAAAGCTGTCCTAGGCTCTGGCCATACTGACCAAGCTACCTGGAGGTCTACCCCACCCACTCACACCATGTCTCCCTGCCTCTGCACATGCTGTACCCTCTGCCTTGGAATGCCTACTGGTCTCTCTGGCTAACTTCTACTTATCCTTTGCATTTCCTGCTCAAGTGTTGGCTGCCCTTGAAAGGCTTTCCCAGATTGGGTTGGTGGCTCTCCTCTGTGCATCCACAGCTCACACGCTCACCCGGTTACAACATTTAGCTCACTGTTTGTTTACACATCTGGCTTCCAGTAGACCATGAGCTCCTCGAAGACAAAAACCATGTCTGACTCATCTGTGTCCCTAATCCCCCAACAAGGTCTGGTACAGAGCAGCCCTCAAGAAATGCTCACTGAATGATGCTGTACAATCAAGCACTAAGTTGTGGGGGGGAGTCAGATTCAAGTACTGTTGGCATTCAGGAGGGGGAGGTCAGGGTATGCCACAGTGGTTGAAGCAGGCTTCCTAGAGGAACAGGAGGAAGAGAATGAGATGTGAAGGGGTGGAAGGTGATGGCCAAGCTAGATTTGCATGAAAAGGGCTTATGAGCCAGCAACCATGTAAGCAAAAGCATGGAGGTGGGACTGAATACATGCAGGAGAAGGCATGCTGAGTGGATGAGGCTGGATTGGGAAGACAGGTCCAGGAAACCAAGGCCAGATATGCTGTAGTAGGTAGGGAAATAGGGATTCAATCCAGAGTCCACCAGATCAT
This sequence comes from Neophocaena asiaeorientalis asiaeorientalis, assembly GCF_003031525.2. Taxonomy (NCBI): domain Eukaryota; kingdom Metazoa; phylum Chordata; class Mammalia; order Artiodactyla; family Phocoenidae; genus Neophocaena; species Neophocaena asiaeorientalis. The sequence goes on along the minus strand of NW_020174574.1, from coordinate 214,930 downwards.
CTTCACCTCGGCATAACTTTGCATATCCTTGGACCCCAGAGCCTCCAGTGGCCTCAGTACAGTCTCCACCAACTGCCCTGGAGGGGCACAGCCATACCTGTGGATGGCAAAGAGCAGGGCAAGAGCTGCTACTGTTTTTTCCCCCCCTGACAAGTTGTCCATGGGCCGGAAGCGTTTGCCAGGAGCTACACAGTTGTAGTTGATGCCATCCAAGTAGGGCTCCTCAGGGTTCTCAGGGCCCAGGAATGCCTAGGGGGAAAGGAGATGGGTCAAGAGCCTGGGTCTAGATGGGGATGAGGACAGGAAGCCTAGAGGGAAGGGCAAATGAGGATGGGTAGGGGCTAGTTGGGTAAGGGGCTCCAGCCTACCTGGGCACTGCTGTTACGGGACAGGGCCTTGTAGATCTCATCAATGTTGGTGGCCACTGATTCAAAACAGGAATTGAAGCGGTCAAAGCGCTCCTTCTTGATCTGTTCAAATGCCTGTTTGGCCTTCTTGGCTCGCTTTCGGGCTGCCTCAAACTCTGCCACAAGGGAAAGACAGGTGACCCCTCAGTATCCAGGCTCTGCCAAGGCTGAGGACCATGCCCTGGCAAAAATGACCTACAACTGACAATCCACAGAGCAGGGACATCCCACATGAAGAGGAATGCCTGCGGAGGGGCCCAGGAAGAGAGTTCCACGATCACCTGTATCCAGTGGGCCAGCCACATAGTGCAAAGGAAGAAACATGGGCTCGCAGCCACATAACATGGATTCTTCCCTGGGCTCTACCAGCAATGAGCTGTGTGACCTCAGGCAGGTCACTCATTCTCTCTAAACCTCAGCAGTTTTCTACTCTATAAAACAGGTGTGATAATCCCTACTGTTTAGGGCTCTTGGGAGTTTCGAGCAAGAAAGCACGTAAAAACAGGAGCTGTTGTGATGTATAACAGGCCCTTGCCATACCTCTAGCCTCCTGCCTTCATCTTAGAACCAAGAAGAAGAGGAAACCCTTACCGTCTGAGGTTTCCTGGAACTTGTCTCGGACACTTTCCAGCTTTTCCATGGCCTTCATGTTGGGGGCAGCAATACGCTGGAGCACACTCTGCTGCTCATTCAGCTTCTGCTGCAGTGTGTTCATCTCCTGCTTGATCTCCTCCTCGGCCTGGGCATCCTGCAAATCCCAGGCCCAGCAACATCAAGAAGGGCCAGGCCCCTACAGAGATACCTGATCCGGGCGGGGGCCTGGGGACCTACTCCCACGCAGAAGGCAGGTTCTTTTTCCCTAACCCTGCTCCTCTCATCAGGTCCTGCCAACAGTAACCATTCCCACCATCCCTAGAAATTACAGGCTGACGTCGCTTTTCTCATCTCTAGCCCTTCCCCCAGGCCCTGTCAACCTCTCCATCTCTCAGGAGGAGCAGCTGGTGGTGCCCCTCTCTGGCTCTCAGCCCAGGCCATGAGCCAGCGCCATCCCAGGGTGACCTAGAGGCTCCCACACAGGCTGGTCTGGACTCCACTTACAGCTCTACAACGAATAAGGCAACTCACGTTTTCTGCTCAGATCACCACACCTGAGCAAATTCCATTTGAACTTGGTTTTAGGTCTTATGGATATTGTGATGCATGTCTGGGCTTGTGCCTTTCTGCCACTTTTAGTCAATAAATATTTACTGAATGCCTTCCAATGCCAGGCACTGGCCACTCATATCCTGTGAGTCATGGCTCCTGTGTTCATAGAGCTCATGGACTAACAGAGGAATGCATATAAGCAAACAATCAGAACATCGTATGGTGAATACCCAAACAATGATAAACAGATGGTGACGGGTCAGCACACAAGAAGGGCACCTAACTCAGACACTGGGGCTAGGGAAGGCTTCCAGGAATATTTTTAAGCTCAGGCCCATAGGATGAATGGTGAGGACAGAGAGAAGGAACAGTCTTCTATGCAGACAGGAGTATCACATGCGAAACCAGGGTTTATTCATGGTTCATTCAAGGAAATCAAAGAAATTCAAAAAAGTAATCAACTTTAATGAACTTCAAAAGCCGAACAGGGGAATTCCCTGGCGGTCCAGTGGATACGACTCAGCGCTTTCACTGCCCGGGCCCAGGTTCAATCCTCGATCAAGGAACTAAGACCCCACAAGCCACACAGCACAGCAGAAAAACAAAAAGGCCAAACAAATATGCAAAGGGCAATTCAACATGGCAATAGTAGCAACTCTGTGTGTGTGTGTGTGTGTGTAAGCACACACATGCCTGTCCGCTAGGCAAAGAGACAAAGCTGGAGGCACATGAAGAAGCCCAATGATAACAGGCCTTTTAAGAAATTTGGACTTTATCCCAAGGGAGGTGAGGTACCACTGAATGATTTTAAGACAGGAAATGTGAATAATTTACATACAAATATATTTGTATTTTAAAAATACAACAACAACAAAAAGATAATCCAAAAACTAAAATGGTCACACATACAGGAAGGGGGGTGAAGTTGGACAGGAAAGGAAGCTAAACTTCTCTTCACATACCTTGTATTATACTTATGGTTTCAGAATCAAATGAAGAATTTACATAATTATAAAACAAAATTAAACTGAATCAAAATGTGAAAGCCACTGGGTAAAAAAACTGTTGGGGAACAAGATACTGACAAGGTGCCAAAGAATCACCCTAAAGATTCCTTATTACTTACAAAGGTAAAAGTGTATGTTTAGCACTGAGATCTGGCAATTGATACCTTAACTGAGGATCAAACCTAGTGGGACACCCTAACACTATGTGCCTCCTGGCGTGATGCAATATAAAGTACATAGTGGGGAGTTCCCTGGCGGTTCAGTGATTAGGACTTGGTGCTTTCACTACCATGGCCTGGGTTCAACCTCTGCTCGGGGAACTAAGATTTGGCAAGCCACGCTGCACAGCTGGCGGGGAGGGGGAGCACACAGTGAAATATTTTTGCCAAAAAATTACTTAACCCAAATCTATCAAGCCTCTAAAATAGTTCAAACTTCCAATTCATAGGAAATACAAGGTTAGGTGGAACAAATTAAACAGAGTAATGAAAGGAAACTGACATATCCATAATGTACCCATAACATATCCTGTTCTTCGAGACAACATGTAGACTGTTCAAAAGACCAATGTTATGAAAAAAAGTGAGGGGACTGTTCCACATTAAAAGAAACTAACTAAATAAAAGAAACTAAAGAGACAGAACAACCAAAAGCAATGCATGAATTTGATTGGGTCACAGCTTAAAAAAAACAAACTACTACAAAAGATACTTTGTAACAACTAGGAAAATTTGAATATGGGTGGAATATTAGACATAAAATTATTAATTTTCTTAGGTATAAAATTGAACTGTGGTTATGGAGGAGAATCCCTTGCTCCAGCATGCTGAAGAATTTAGAGTTGAAGTCTACAACTTCCTTCAAAAGGTTCAGCAAAAACAAAAAAAGTGTGCAGTGCAGAGGGAGGGAGAGAGTCAAGAGAGATAAGAGAGAAAGCAAACTGGGAAAATGTTAATTGGTCAATCTAAGGTGAAAGGCATATGGGTGTTCAACTGTACTATTCTTTCAGTTTTTCTTGTAGGTTTGAAAAGTTTCAAAATTAAACTTGGAAAAAATAAAGGAGAATAGTAAAAAGCAAAATCCTTTAAAAATTGAAAACTAAACAAAAGAAGTCTGACTATATATTAGCTGGTTAAACACTCAGAAGATTCTTTCAAATCACTTTAAAACATAGGAACACGACTATCCATGCCCAATGAGCCATTAGCTTAATGAGCCATTAGCACCAAGGAAATCTTAAATAGCATTCAATAATTGAATTGTTACTAATAATATCTTATTATGAGTTTCTACATATATGATAGGCTAAAGTAAATATACTACTGAATACTTGCTAGAAACCAATTTTTAGCAAGAATAATTGGAAACTCAAACATAAAATCAATGTTAAACTGTGAAAATTACAATTTCAATTGGAAGTATCAATATGAACTCATGATACATTTTTCCCTCAAATAAAAAATGCATTTTGTAGTCCAGTCTACTGAAAAGTTCTAGAAGCACTGAGCAACCCAGCAGTCATGAACATTCCAGTGTCCAGATGGTAGTTGCTAAATAATAGCATTCCCTACTAAAAGAAGTCAGAGCTTCTCAGAGAAATGGCTAATTCCAGATCTGGGGTGGGAAACGTAAAGGATGAGCCTGGACATACCAGAAAGCAAGGAAGATATCAAAGACTACAAGAGGGGACTTCCCTGGTGGTCCAGTGGTTAAGAATCTGCCTTCCAATACGGGGGGGCGGGTTCAATCCCTGGTCAGGGAACTAAGATCTCACATGCCACGCGGCACAGCCAAAAAAAAAAAGACTACGAGAGTTGTGTCAAAATTATTCAGAAGCCAACTTGAACGAGTTCCCACTGGCCAAAGATACAACACCTTGATGCAATGAGAAGGATAATAACCACAACAGAGTGCAACACATCAAATGTGTTTAAATCCTTAAGTTCATAATAACATGAAAACAACTCAGTGGACAAATCTTGAGAATGCCAAAGAACCAACTCATTATTTTATAAACTGGTAAATAAAGGGAAAGAATCAAGCCATATATCCTGCCTTTCCTATACAAACTACCTCAGGGTAACCAAATAATTCACGGAGGAAATCTCTTTACAGTATTCCAGCTAATAAAGAAATGATAGAATAAGATGACCATTTTGCAACCCCTGACAAATTATGTAATGGATCTAGGCAATAATCATCATGGCTGCAAGCCACACAAAAAGAGTCAATGACCAGACATTATAAACCTCCTGATGGAAGTAATGACGTCATATGAAGTAGCCTTGACCAAAATAAACCCCAAAACTTGAATCTAATCAAACCTCTAGATCTGAGCTGTCCAATACAGTGGCCACAAGCCACATGTTACTACTGAGCATGAAAAATGCAGCTGGTGTGACTGAGGAACTAAAGTTTTAATTTTACTGAATGCTAGCTAATTTAAATTTAAAAACTGATACTCAATTCAGTTACTACAAAACTTCTAAGTATATTTGGAACAACTTGGGTATGTGGTTCTCCTTTTTCAATTGTAAATTTTAGGATATCTAAATACAGATCAAGTATTTCTGAGTAAAATTTAGCATCCAAATTGAGATGTGCTGGAAGCTTAAAATAGATAATGAATTTTGAAGACTTAGTACAAAGAGATGGTTAAATTTCTCATCAATAATTTTTATACTGTTTACACATTGAAATGATCATTCTTTTGGATATACTCGGTTAAACAAAATATAGTATTAAACTTAATTTCATGTTTTAAAAGTTACACATGTGGGCGATACTGTATCTCTATTGAACAGCACTAATCTACATCTAACTACCCACTTACAGGAACTATGGGGGACAGCAGAACTTATTTTTTTTTGCTTTGTTCTGGGGGAACATTTTAAAAACCACAGGATACAATCAACAAAGTACAGAATGTAGAAAATCCTTCAGGAGAAATGAGCGAATTTCTTCAACAACAATAAATATTGCAGAGAAAAATAAAAACAGACAGAGGGGGAACTTTTGGATTAAATGAGACTTAGGAGACATCATCAACCAATCACTATATCAATCATCTATCTCTCTTTCATCTTACTTGACTCCCAGTTCAAGCAAGCAAACTGTGAGTGTGTGTGTGTATAACAATCAGGGAAATGTGAATACTAATCATAATATTATTATTAAGGAATTATATAATAATATATAACTCCAATGTTAAGTAATTGGGTTTTCTGTATGATAATGATTCTAAATATTTTAAAGAATTTTCTCTTATAGAGATACATTCTGAAATATTTACAAATGAAATGACATGGTGTCCAGAATTTTTTAAATAACCTGGGGGTGTGAAGGGGAGGATGGAGTGTGTGTGGGTGCATATGAAACAAGTTTGGCCATGAGCTGCTAACTGCTGAAACTGGTGATGGCCACATGAGACAGCACTGTACTATTTTACTTCTGCATATGAAATTTTCCATAATAAAAAATCTAATAAGAACAATAGCAAAAATCAACTTAAAGTGGCTCCCTCTGGCCAAGAATGGGACAATTTGAATATCAAAAAGAAAAATGACTCCAAATAGACTGAAACATACCAAAAGACATTTAAACACTTAAGTTTATAATAAATATAAATTAGAAACCTCACTGGTCACTAACTTTAAAGGTTACAAAGGTAACCAACTCATTCTGAAAGCTGGTAAATAAAGGCAAAGAATTAAGTATTTATTCTACCTTTTCTGTACTAACTGAATTTCAAGGGAACTAAAGAGTTGATGTGAGAAAGTTCTTTTTTAGAAATCAAATTAATAAATGTAGGAGGAATGAAAGAATCAGAAAATTACCATTTTGCAGCCCTTAATAGATGTAGGCAATGATCGTTCATTAATAGCTGCTAAAACCAGCTGTGAAACGCTGATAGGGAACTTTATAAGATTGATGGGGCTAACAACACCTGAACATGGTGATCATGGTTGTTTTTCCTTTTTTAACTTTACATTACGTAAATTTTTAAACATTCACAGAAATGCAGAGAATAATACAATGAACCCCACGTACCCAGCTTCAATAATTATCAACTCATGGCCAATACTCTGCCATCTATACCCAATTTCTTTCTATATTCAACTATTTTAAACCAAATCTCAAATGTTTCATCCATAAATACTTCAGTATGTACCTCTAAAACAGGGTTTCTGCATCTCAGCACTAATGATATTTTGAGCCAAATAATTTGTTGTTGTGGGGGCTGTCCTTTGTGCACTGTAGGATGTTTAGCAGCATCCCTGTTGTCTACCCACTAGATACTGGTAGCAACCTCTGCCCCAGTTGCGACAACTGGGTGTGACAAGAGTATCTCCAGACATTACCAAATGTCCCCTGGGGAGGCAAAATCTACCCCACCCATTGAGAACCACTGTTGTAAAAGGTAAGGACATTTTAAAAATAAAACCACAATACCATTATCACCTAAAGATATTAACAGCAATTCCTGAACATCATAAACTATCTGGTCAGTGTTCAAATCATCCCAATTGTGTTAACATAAAAATTTTTTTACAGGTTTTTTTCAAAGCAGGTTCCAAATAAGGTGCCCACATTACAATTGGCTGATACGTCTCTTAAATCTCATTTAATCTATAAATTCCCCTGCCTCTCTTTTCTTTGCAATGGATTCAAGGCAAGGCCACACATTGTAATTGGTTGATTTGTCTCATAAGCCTATAAAAGTTCTCCCTTTCTGTTTATTTCTTTCTTCCCATTTATTTATGGAAGAGACCAGGTCTTTTGTCCTTTAGAGTTTCCCACAGTCTAGATTTAGTTAACTGCATCCCTGTGCTTTTACTTAACATGTTCCTCTGGCACCAGTGTTTCATATAATTGGTGGACATAAAAGCTTAATCAGATCCTTGTTTGAGTTTTTGGCAAGAATATTTCATAGGTAGTGTTGAGCATTCATCAATCTTATCATTACAAAGATAGAGAGAACTGACATTCAGTGTCTACTGATGCGATGCAAAAGGAAGTTCATGAGTACATGGTACCACGTATGATATATTCTTGCCAAAAATAAAAAATGAATCTGAATCCAATCAAACCACAGATTTAACTACCAGTTTATAGGAAACACAAGGATGGAAGAACATGTTAAAAAACATCATGGGACACAATCAGCCAAATTCAGAGTATAGAAAATTGTACAAGACCAATGACCCAGTTTCTTCCATAAATAGCAAGAAAAAAATAAAAAGGGATAAAAAAAATGTTATAGACCATAAAAGACCAACTTTAACACATGGACCTCACTTGAATCCTGATTTAAACACAGAAATTTTTTTTTTGGGAGATTCAGGGAAATCTAAACATTTATTGAATATCAGGTGACATTACAGAGTTAGTGCTAATTTTTTGGTATAATATCATGGTTACATTTTTTAAAAAGGAGTCCTAGAGATATATACTGAGGTAATTATGAATGGAATATCTAGAATTTGATTTAAAATGTGCCAATCAGGAGGGGGAAGGGTATAAAAAACAGGATTGACCATATGTTGCTAATTATTGAAGCTGGATGATGGGTACCTGGGGTTCATTGTATCATTCTCTCTACTTCTGTATCTGTTTGAAATTTTCCATAATAAAAAGGTTAAAAAAAAAAAAAATCAAGTCCCCCTGCCTGGCTATAAGGAAAGACTGGAAAGCATCAGAAACTATTTAGAAGGCTCCTACAGTAGTCCACGTGAGTGGTGAAAGCAGCCTGAACTAGAGAGGCAGTGGAAACAGAGAAAAGTAGAATTCAGTAGATATCTGGAAGGTAGAATTGACAGGGCTTGGTAATTCACTGAATATGCAAAGTGAGAACGAGAGTTAAGGACAAGGCTCAGATTTCTGGTTTGAACCTGGGGCTGGCACTGAAGAGAAGAGGCTGATTTGGGGAGGAAGGCTGGGGTTTGAGGTACCTGTGGGCCCTAGCACAGAGATGGCAGCTGAAGCCAGGGGAGTAGAGGAGATACCCAGGATGAGAGCATGCCAAATGAGAAGGAAAGGATGCCTGGGACAGAGCCCTGAGGAACCCCCGAGGTCTATCTGTTCACTGTACAGGAGCCTGTTCTCCGTGTATCTGGGCTGAGATGTGTACACAGGTGGAAGGGGAAGACTGGCAACAGGCAGGGATGGGGGCAGCGGGGGGTGGAGGCGGAAGATGTGCCTGTGTCTGTGTGTGCATATTGGGGGAAGCCATGGATCACAACTCCACCCCGCCCCGCCTTGCCAGCTCGCCCCTCTTTCCAGACATGGTGTGTCTCCACAGGGCCCCCAGATGAGCTGACCCTCTCTCTGGACAGCTGGGAGGATATACCCACTCCCCGGGGCTGAGCCTCACCTTCAGATCCTCACACAGGTCTCCGTAGTCAATCTCGATGAGGGCCTCTCGTGCATAGATATTGGAAGTTCGTTGGGAGCCACTCACTGAATCCTCCCCCTGGGAGCTACCCTGCAATGGCGAGAGGGAGAGTCAAATGGACCCGAATGGCCATAAGAGCACTTGCACCTCTAGAGGGGGCTGAGGGGCTCCTTTGCAGCCTTCGATGTCTTTGAGAAGCACCTTGCTAGAAAGTACTTGTGGCAAAAGGAAGAGCAGCTCTGACAGCAGAAAGATCTGAGTTCAAAATTGGGCTCTACCACTGACTAACCGTGTGACCCTGGGCAAGCCATGCTGTTGCTTGAATCCTCATTTAAACACACAAACCCTCATCTGTAACACAGGACGATGCCTGCCTGGCAGGGCTGTGCTTAGGATTAGGAGTAATTATATCACATGCTACCATGATGCCTGGCACACTGCCAGTGTTCAAAATATTTTGCTGAATTAAATGGAAATGCTATTTGGGAAGAAAGGAGGGAGAAAGACATGTGGGACTGAAATACATGTTCAGGTCAAAGGCAAGATATCTGCAAACCTCCTCTCAGTTAACATTCCCACCCCCTTGCTACCAAGCTTCACTTCCAGTGGATAAAATGCCTTGGCTCTTCTATTGGCTGGTGTCCCTCCCTTTCCCATAACTAAGCTTCATCACCTCTGCATTGCTGATGTCCCTTACCCAACTCTCTCTTGGCCAACCTCCCTCACTGCAGCTAAGTTACCATCCCTCAGGTCCCTCAATTCCATCTTCCTTTGCTCTTGGCTAATGTCGCTCAATTCCCACTCCTACCAATATCCATCACCTGCTGGAACTATCTTAGCTCAAGTCCCTAATGTTAATGAATGACTTCCTCTTCTCCTGGCTTACCTCCCTCACCACCTACTGACATGCAGCCCTACCCCCAACAATTTCCCTCTCACACCAAGGCTATTACCTTTCACCTCACCTGCCTTCACAGCCTCACCCTGCCTCATCTCCCCTGCATCCTTCCTTTTGTCTCTCACCACCTGCAACCACCATCCTTTTCTCTCTCTCTCTCACCTGCCCTCCCTAGCCACCTTCATCCCCCATTCCTGGTTATGTTATTCATAGCCCACACCCACCACCAGCCTTAATACTCACCTCTTCCTGACTAATATCGTCCATGGTGCCCTTAGGCAGTGGCAACTTTATGTCCTGCATCTTGCAGGCCTGTAGCAGGTTGTGGCGGTCACTGCGTTTCTGTTCAAGCTTGGTCTCAATGGCTGTCACCTCCTTCTGTAAATGGGTCATTTCCCTAAGAAGATCCAAGGAGATAGGTGAGACTCAAATCCAGCAAGCTGCCCGTACTACGTACTTCCCCCAGGCCCAGGCCTGAACCCACTCACTTGTTGGCGCCCCCCAGTTTCTTACGAATCTCCTCCATCTCATGGTTCTTGTCATTCACCTCTGACTTCTTGGCCAGGTGCTGATTCTTCAGGTCTTGTAGCTGGGCCATGGTCTCATCTATGATCTTCATGTGTCTTTGTTCCTCCTGGTCCCAGCACGGTGAACAGGACAAGAAGTGAAGGCTTTCCCCAGCTCACCTTGGGATCTTCTCCCATTGTCCCCACCCTTTCCACCAGACAGTTTGCTGGAATCTGTCTTCAATGAGCTCTGCTTTTACAGAACCCTCTGAGTTCTTTTACCTTCTTCCAAATTATTTTGTTGACCTCCCCCTTACCCCAATATACAAGTTGCCTGCTGTAGAAAAGTTCGAAGTATAGGAAAAGTATGAAGTAGGAGGAAAATAAGAAATTACTTGTAATCCCACCAGCCAGAGAGAACCAATTAACATTCAGCCTATTTCCCCTCAGCATTACTTATGGACAGGTCTACATAGTTGAGACTAGATTGTAATTAAAAGTCTATATTCTGACTTAATGTTATTTAAGCATCTTTTCCACACCAAGACTACTGTCATGAGCAATAACATCAATGTTTTTAAAACACCCACAAAAACAATACTGTGTACTTTCCATGAGTACATATATATGAATGCAAAAGTATTTAAGTAGGGCTTCCCTGGTGGTGCAGTGGTTGAGAGTCTGCCTGCCAATGCAGGTGACACGGGTTCGTGCCCCGGTCTGGGAAGATCCCATATGCCGCGGAGCGGCTGGGCCCACGGGCCATGGGCGCTGAGCCTGCGCGTCTGGAGCCTGTGCTCCACAACGGGAGAGGCCACAACAGTGAGAGGCCCGCATACCGCAAAAAAAAAAATTAAAAAAAAAAAAAAAGTATTTAAGTAAATGCCTATAAGGTCTGGAAGAATACACCCTACATGAGATTAGCCCCAGGAAGAGTAAGGGGACTGGGATTGAGAGTGGTCAGTCAAAGGGGACTGTCATCTTACCTATTATGTTCTGATTTTTTTTTAAAGGAGAATGTTTTCATTTTGATCTGAAAGTCACAGAAGGGGACATATCTGCAACTTCCTCTCAAATGGCTCATAAGAAATAATATACAGGGCTTCCCTGGTGGCACAGCGGTTAAGAGTCTGCCTGCCAACGCAAGGCACACGAGTTCAAGCCCTGGTCCGGGAAGATCCCACATGCCGCAGAGCAACTAAGCCCATGTGCCACAACTATTGAGCCTGCGCTCTAGAGCCCAGGAGCCACAACTACTGAGCCCGTGTGCCACAACTACTGAAGCCTGCTCGCCTAGAGCCTGTGCTCCACACCAAGAGAAGCCACCGCAATGAGAAGCCCACGCACCGCAACGAAGAGCAGCCCCTGCTTGCCACAACTAGAGAAAGCCCATGCGCAGCAATGAAGACCCAAAGCACCCAAAATATTAAAAAAATAATAATTTTTTAAAAATTAAAAAATAAACCTGGGGGACCTCCCTGGTGGTGCAGTGGATAAGACTCCGCACTCCCAATGCAGGGGGCCTGGGTTCAATCCCTGGTCAGGGAACTAGATCCTACACGCATGCCCCAACTAAGTTCGCATGCCAGAACTAAGGAGCCTGCCTGCTGCAACTAAGACCCGGCACAACCAAATAAATAAATAAATAACAAAACAAAAAACAAAAACATCAACCTATGTGCCAGCATTTTGGATTTCCTCATGTATTACTGAGGAGAAATGTATTCTGAAGACTCTCAATGCATGGTGCCATATGGCCTAAGAATGCTGGTTTTGTGCATCATGGCCAGTATCCTTTTTAAAAAAAAAAAAATCTTGGGTGATGTGATAGGAAACAAATTACACATAATTGTTTTAATTTGCATTTCTTTGATTTCTACTAAGGCTAAATTATATATACGTGTTTATGGGTTATTTGAATCTCTTCTTGAACTGTTTGTGCCACTTACTCATTTTTTCTCCCTATTTAGGTCTTGGTGTTTTTCTTATTTAGAAGAGGGCTTTATAAAGTATGGATATTATCTCTTCCAATTTTTCCTCTTAGCTTTTAGTTTAGTTTTTCATGGTCTCCTTCCTTACCTTTTTGAGCTTTTCTATCTCATTTTCATCTTTTTTCACTGTCTGCTCCCACATGTGTACTTTATCCTGGTCCTCCTTCAGTTGGTTCTTTTCAAAATCCAATTGGATGCCCAAGCGAGTCTTCTGATTCTCGAACTCCAAACTGTGGGGAGAAAGGAGAACTAGGCCTAGGGCACAGGGACACAGTTACTGCTGAATTTTAGTCGCCACTCAGCTCATCCACATAAAACTGTCCCCTGAAGTTACAGAACTAAGTTCCTTGGCCTCGCTTTGTAGATATGGCACAAGGCAGAGGAGATTGGGCCAAACTCCATGAATCCTCCTTTAAACACTGGAGCCTCCATTCTGAGTTCCTAGAAGGAGGCACAAAAAGGTCCACCTGAACCCACCAGCTATGATAATTCCTATTTATTAAGCGTCTATGTAATTTACATACATTACCTCTAATCCTCTAATGAACAGCTCCACAAGAAGGCATTATTATCCTAATTTTACAAATGAGGAAACTTGGGCCAAGAGGTAAAAGACCTTGCCCAAGGCCACAGAGCTGGCAAAGTGAGATTAGATCCCAGGTGTAAACACCAAAACCTGGGTTTCTTCTCCTGGCATCCTTGCAATATAATGTGGTGGGATAAGGGAACTGGTATCTCAACTCTGCCATTTACTAGTAATGAATCTCAGACAAGTTAGTCATACTCTCCATGCCTGTTTCCTCACCTGAAAAATGGAAATAATAATAGTACTTACCTCAGAGTTACTGGGAGTTAATATGTATAATAAAGTCCTTAGAACCATGCCTGGTACACAGTAAGCACTCAACAAATTTTAGTTATCATCACCATCTCCAGGTATACTGGCTGTATTCAGTTTATATTCAGTTCATGGGCTTTCACTCTTTCCAACTACCCCCAAACCCCCGCATACACCTCTGCCCCAACATTCCAGAATCTCTAAAGGGGCAGAGCTTGGGTAGTAAAAAAAAAAAAAAAATGGAGAAAATAAGATTCCTGCTAGTTCCCTCCTCCCCATCTCTATAGAAACTCAAGAGTATGTAACCAGCATATGCAGATACTAGCAGGACAGACAGGTCTAACTTCCAACTGTCCCTCCACCCCCCAATATGGTGTGACAGATGCTGCCAGATGTCATGCTAGCAGCTTAAACCTATTAGTCACTATAATCCAAATGGAATGTAATTAACTCTATAATTTTGAGCTATGCAATTTTAAGTTCAATCTCCTAAGCGTGACTCACAAAGCCTTCTGTGATCTGGCCCCTGCTGACCTGTCCAACACCTCCGCCTTCCTCCTGACCCCATTTTTCTGCTCCAGACATTCAATACTTAGTTTGCAGAACACAGTATGCTCTCTCACACCTCTGCGCATGCTGTTCTCACTGCTTGGAACTCCTTTCTTCTGTCTACTGCCTGGTTGGCTAAATCCTACTCACTCTACAGGTCTCCAGTTCATCACTCCTTGGTCTATAAAACCTTTCTTCACGATTGTGAACAGGTTCTTAGTTTCTATTACAATTTGTTGGGTTCCTCCCTTTTTGGTGTAATCATACCCCATAGTCCATAAAACACTTACGATCGCTGTCTGTACAAGACCTTTCCCTTTACTCCTTTGGTTCAATCTGATTTCTACTCCTATTATCTTCCCTACAGTGAGCATGTACACCAAAGTGACATACAGACATACATACACACACATACATACGTACATATATAACCTTAAAAATGCATATCCTTGTAAAATGTTGTTTTTAAATTTATACAAATGTACAGTGTTATAAATTTATCCTATTACTGCCTGTAAATCTAGTTCTTGTCTGAACTGCTACACAGTATTCCATAGTCTGTATAGTCATCACATTTAACTTATACTTCTCTGCAGTGATGGCCGTCTACATTGCCACCAATGTCCCACTATTACAAATTATGCCAAGATGAACAACTTTGAATCTGTCTCTTTGTCACCCTGTGGCCAAGACTCTCTCTGGGATATAGACTCAGGAGTGGCTTTGCTAAGTCATTGGGCTCGTGTAGACTTATTTTCACCAAATACTGCTAGATTGTTTTAATTCGCATTTTCTCTAATTAGGAATGAGATGGAACATCAATTCAGTTATTAGCCATTCGAGCTTCTCTTTCCGTGAAATGCTAATACATCCTCTCTCCATTATTCTACTGGGTCTCTAGGTTTTTATTTTTCCTTTTGTTGATTTGCAGCTCCTTGAACATTTTCCTCTGTATTTTCTATCTACCTCAAGTACAGCATCATTCTGAAACTGCTGATCTACTTGTTTGTCTCCCTCATTACTCCAAAACTCCCTGAGGACAGGAACAGTCTCTGATTCAATTCTATATCCCTTGAGCCTGACTTGGGGGTAGGAGAGCAATGAACAGTTACTGTATGGGTGATGGGCTAGACGAACTGCTGACTGAAGCCCTGGGTCCAGGGGGTGACCTCCTTCAGAGAGACTGTGTCATGTTCATCTATCTTACCCTCATCTCCCCACCGTCTCCAATACCTAGCACAAGACAACTTGGCACAAGTAGGTATTCAAACAAGGTTTGTTGAACAAATGAATAAACTAAAGTGGGAAAGAAAGGAGAAACTTGCTTTGTTCTTACTATTCTTCCAACCTAGAACTTTGGTCCTCCTCTCCCACATCACCCATCAGGACAATGACAATAATAAAAGCTAATATCTATTGGGAGTTCCCTGGTGGTCTAGTGGTTAGGATTCGGTGCTTTCACTGCCATGGCCCAAGTTCAATCCCTGGTTGGGAAACTGAGATCCTGCAAGCCACATGGCACAACGAGAAAAAAAAAAGCTAATACCTATTGCTCTTAGTAGGTGCAAAGTATCATGCTAAATACTTTATAAGGATTAAGCCCAACCTCTGATCCACCCCAACAATTCTATGTGATAGGTATCACAATTATCCCACTTGACGCATAAGGAAACTAGGGCTTAGAGAGGTCAAGTCACTGCCCAAGATAAATGAACCATGGAGCTGGGATTTTAACCCAGGTAAACCACGTTTAAAGCTGGTACTCTTAATCCCTATACTGTGCCACATGCTTCCATGATGTCCCTGTTAAGGCTGACCTACCATAAATGCCCATCGCTGTAAAAGCTGCTCCCTGCCTTACGATGGCATTTGACTTCCCAGATGTCAGGCTAGGGGCTCAAGGGCACCCCAGTTTCCCCTTCTAACCACACTTCCACCTACCGCTTCTTGGCGATTTCATTCTGCCGCTTCACCTTCTCTTCCTCAAACTCCCGGATGTTGCGCACACCAATCTCCCGACAAAACTCTTCAAATACCTCATCCTCCACCTGAGGGGAGAAGCAAGGGAGAGAAAAGGCCCTCTGGGTCAGAGTGCTGCTTCCAGCCTCAGTCCTGCCCTGATGCACATGCTGGCATGGCTCATCCTCTACCAACCTGGTTCATCTTCTCCTTCAAGTCTTTCATTTCCCTCTCTCGACTCTGGATGATCCTCTTGATATCATTGATTCGAGGCCCAAAGTTGGCTAGCTCACTCTCCAGCTTGGACTTTTCCTGAAGGAAACAGGGTTGAGAGGACAAAAGAGACCAGGATCCTTGGAGAAAAAGAGCCACCCTGAGTATACTGGCCCCATGGACAAAAAGGGCTAACTCGCCACATGCTGAGAGAACCTGACTTAGCACTGCTGTTAAGGCTGCATCATCTCTCACTTGGACCATCACATGGCTTCCTCCCTGGTCTCTAGTCAGCCAACTTCAATCCAAAAGGCTGGGCACACAGTAAACATCATTACTTACAGGCCCACACTCCCTCATCAATAACCCCTGGGGCCAGATATGTTTTGGAATTCAGACTTTTTGATTTTAGAAAAATGATACATATACTACATATTACATAACACCTCCAGGGTTAGCTGGGGAAGCACCCATAATCAAACACATTAATGTATCTATAAAAGTACCCCCACTCACAGGGACTGAAATATCTGTAGCTCACTTTGAAAACTTTCAGAAGAAACTCAAATATTTGTTGAATGAATTAGTTATGTTAATAGCACCTAACATTTACTGAACATTCACTGGCTATGAGGAATCACTCTAAATACTTCACATATATTAACTCATTCAATCTTTGTAAGGACCCTATAATTTTAACTCCCACTTTACAGATTAAGATGAAAAAACTGACACTGAGAGGTTTATTTTGTTTTTTTTCCTGTTTTGTTTTGTTTTTTGAGTATTTGCAATACATATGCTTGACAAAGATATTGTTTCTGGAATATATTTTTCAAAAAACTTACAAACCAATACAAAAATGAGCAAAAGATTTGAACAGATACAACACAGAGGTTTAGTAACTTGCCTAATGTCATACAGAGCCAAGATCTGAACCCCTGCTTGTCTGACTCTATGCTATGGCTGGTTCCCCAAAGCAGTTCCCCAAAGGAAGTGGGACAAGTTCCCCACCCCCAGAAAAACCTAGGCCAGGAATGTGAGGATGGCCTTTGGCAAACAGGGCTGAAGGCCAGGCCCCACCTGCAGATTCAGGGCCAGATGTCGTGTCTTGGTCTGTTCTAGGTCACTCTGTGAGTACTTGAGCCGCATCTGCAGTCCGTGGGCCTGAGACTGCACCTGACGTAGTTCTGCCTCTTTCCGCTTTGCCTTCATCTGCTCCTAAAGTGGAAGAGAGGGGCTAGGTGGTAAGAAGGTGGCCGGCTGGCCTGGGCTTCGGACCCCCATTCCTAGGGACAGCCCTGCCTATGGCTTACCTTCAGCTCTTCTGTCAACCGCTCTTTCTTCTCTTTCAACTTGTCTACTGCTTTCTCATCCCAGCGCCGGGCCTTGGCCTTCAGATCACTAGCCCCGCCAGAGATCACCCCTGACTTCTGGAACAGGGTCCCATCCAGTGCCACTGTCTACATACAGCAGGGAGAAGAGAGGAGAGGGGAGAAGCTAAACAGAGGAATTGCCAATACTAAGCCTGTCCAGCTCCAATATGGGCAAGGGAATCCATACCTTGTGGCGCTGGTGGCCTCCAAAGGCAATGCGGCGGGCATCCTCCACATTGTCACAGACAAGGGCATTGCCACAAGCGTACTGCAGGGCCTTTTTGATGTGAGGTGGCTCATAGCGAATAACATCGATCACCAGCTTGGCCCCCTTCAGCTCCCGAAGTTTCTCATCTGTAGGTTTCACCTGTGAGAAGAAGCTCAGTTAAGTGGCAGAACACGGAGGGCTAGGAGGAGCAGCCCTCTCACACTACCCTGACCCCATGACCACCAGCTTCACCTCCAGGTAATCAAGAGGCAAGAAGGTCTCAGGCTCCCCACGCTGCTCCTTGATATACTGAATACAGTCCCGGCCTGTCTTCTCTGAGTCCACGATAATGGCATCCATGTTCTTACCCAAAACCTTGGTTACTGCAATCTGATACTTCTTTTGTGTGGGCTGGCAGAGGTCAATGAGGCGGCCGTACTAGGGAAAGTCAGAAGAGAAAAGTGAAGCATGAGGCTTTTGGGAGCTGGCTTGGGAACCCCAATTCCCAGCTTGGGAGGGGATGGGAGCAGGTCAGAATTTCTATCAGGAACACAGCCCCCACACTACGGAAGAAAAACCTACTCTGGCTTTAAAGCAACACCAACTTCAGGCAGTCATGTCTGAATCCAAAAATCATCTTTCTAAACCTCACTCTTACCATTTCACAGACCACTGCCACCCCAGGCATTATGCCAGAGACCCTATATGCATTATATCAAATTCTCACAAACACCCAGCAAAGTAAATCTCTTTGTTCAGTTCACTTCCCCCATGTCCCCCAAATCAATCATGGTTCCCTAAGAACTATCAGATAAAGGGTAAGATCTTTAAGGGCAGTGACTGAGCCTAACTCCTCCTTATCAACTCCCCAGCAGTGTCTATAGGAAAGATCAAGAAATAGTTGTGGAACTCAATTAAGTTGAACCCAGGGATGGAATTACAGCAATAGAGGAATAATATTCAGGGAATCTGGGGACTCAGGATTTGGTTTAAGAGGCCAAGAGATCTGATAAAGCCTAGTGAATGAGCTGGTTGTTACATGGCAAAGAAGCTCATACTGAAGCCTGCACAGAGCTACTTCCTGGGAACTAATTCCTGCCCTGTGGCCCCTTCCCTTCCCAAAGCCCTCTCCAGTTTCCCCACCTCCCACAAAGGAGTGGACACAAGCAAGACAAAACTTTCAGGAAGATACAACTGGTGTGATGCAAAGAACACGAGGTTAAGAATCAGAACAAGTTGGGTCTGAACTGTAGTTTTTTTTTCTTTTTTTAAATTTTATTTATTTTGGCTGTGTTGGGTCTTCATTGCTGCACGCGGGGTTTCTCTAGCTGTGGTGAGCAAGGACTACTCTTCGTTGCGGCGCACGGGCTTCTCACTGCGGTGGCTTCTTTTGTTGCGGAGCACGGACTCAAAGCACGCGGGCTTCAGGAGTTGTGGCGCTCGGGCTCTAGAGCGCAGGCTCAGTAGTTGTGGCGCACGGGCTTAGTTACTCTGAGGCATGTGGGATCTTCCTGGACCAGAGATCGAACCTGTGTCCCCTGCACTGGCAGGCGGATTCTTAACCACTGCCCCACCAGGGAAGTCCCTGGATTGCAGTTCTTATACTTATAAGCTATGCTGTTTTGAGCAAGTCATTTAACCTCTCTGACCCTCAGTTTCCCTAGCTGTAAAAATGGGATTAGCAATCCTGTCCTCACAGGGCTGCTGTGAAAATTATCTGACAGTGAGTGTGAAAGTAAGTGCTCAGGAAATGAGTTCCCTCTCCACTCTTACCACAGAGCCAGGGTACAGGCGCTTGATGCTTTCCATAATTTCTGCCTTACGCTGTTGGCGGCTGCTCTCCTGGCGGTCAATGCGTGCATCCCCCAGCTGCTCCATCACCTGGTTCAGCTCCTTATTGATCTCATCAATTCGCCGCTTGGCCATCTCCACCTCCTCTGTCAGCTCCCCCTCTAGCTTCTTCTGCTCCTCGAGGGACTGCCTACAAAGTAAGGAAACACAAGGGTTACCCTGGCTGGCCAGAAAATATTCCTGGCCGAGAGGGACTCTGTGGGTCCTGCCTGGAGAGAGGCAGGACAGGAAGGGTTCACAAGAATAGGCCTGGAAGTAAGAGGGAAGGTTACAAGGCCACATACTTGCTAGTTGTGATGTATTCCTCCAGTTTCTCAATCCGCTTCTGATTCTCTTCAATCTCCCTCAGCTTTTGCTTGATCTTGGCCTGGGAGAAAGACAAATACACTACATCACCATAGGCTGAGTAAGTTAACTCCAAGACCATGGGGCCCTGGCTCACCCCGCTCCCCATGTGCCTGCTCATCCAAGAGCCCAACAGTCACGGACAATGGGTCACTAGTGCAGGAGGCCCATTAAAAAGCAGACACACAGGGACTTCCCTGGTGGTGCAGTGGATAGGAATCTGTCTGCCAAACAGGGAACATGGGTTCGATCCCTGGTCCAGAAAGATCCCACATGCCGCAGAGCAACTAAGCCCATGAGCCACAACTACTGAAGCCCGAGCACCCTAGTGCTCGCGCTCCGCAACAAGAGAAGCCATCGCAAGGAAAAGCTGGCATACCGCAACAAAGAGTAGCTCCCACTCGCCACAAAATGAGAAAGCCCGCACGCAGCAACAAAGACGCATCGCAGCCAAAAATAAATCAAATTAAATCTTAAAAAAAAAAAAAAGCAGACACACAGATGGTGTTCAATGTGGCTCTGCTAACTGATGGGGTCACCCTGGGCCCTATGAAACCCTCTCATAGGTGTTCTACCCAGCCTGGGCTAACTTCCTCACCAATCAAGACAGGCTCAAACCAAAAAAGTGTGGGCTAGACTGCCCAGGTTTACGTCCCAGTTCTGCCACTTAATAACCTTAGGCAAATTACTTCACCTCTGTGCTGCACTTTCCTCATTTGGAAAATGAGGAATTAAATGACTGCATACATGTAAAAAAGTGTCTAGCACACAGTAAGTGTTTGCTAGATGTTAGCTATTGTCATTACTGTTAAGACTATCATTACTTCCTTTTCTCTGGACCATCATTCCTAATCTTGTACGGCATGCCCACCTCTGTCTCTACTTTCTTCCGCTCTTCCAGATCCAGCCGGTCCTGGTCGGCCTTCTGGTCTCGATTGAACTTCTCAAGCTCCTGCGCCAGGGTAGCTGCTCTCTTGCTGGCTTCTTCTTTCAACCGGTGATATTTCTTCACCTGTGTCAGGGACAGGGAAAGAGGACAGGGATGACCAAGTCAGTCCATGTCAGCCCAGCGATCTCTCTACTCCCGCCCCTCCCCAACCCCACCCAAGAGCTTACCTGATTCTCCTCCAGGGTCAAATCTCTGCCCTGACTCTGACTCTCCTCTTCCATCCGTTCCTCAAACTCCTGCCGAGCTTTCTCCACTGACAGCATCTCCTTTTCCAGCTCATCCATGTCACCTTTACGCTTCTTGTAATGCTTCTGAGCATTCTGTAGGGACTTCTTGGCTGCTTCCAGCTTCTTGATTTTGTGGGAGGTATTCTCCTTGGCTTTGATGTACTGAGGCCTCTTCTGGTTCAGCTCTGAGTCCTTCTCCCTTTTGCCAGAGGGGAGGGGGAAACCAGTTAGCACTGTGGGAGAAGGGAGGGTTCCGAGGCTTTTTAATCCAAAGGGGGCCTAAACTCCAAGCCTCAGGGAAGTGCCTAAAAGAACAAGGGCCTGATGCCCCACAGATCCTCAAAACAGGGGCTATTCCCTAGAAATGCATTCCAGCCACTCTATAAGGTAAAGCTACCACCCCTGCCTCAACCCTAGCCAGGCCAGGCCCCTCAGTAACAACTCCCAAGAGTAACCTGTGTTCACGTAATCTGACTTAACCTTTTCAAATTTCTGTCCTCTAGACTTCAAGCTCCAGTTTTCCTCTTCTAGGAAGAGACTACCAGCCACGAGTGGCTTCCCATCACTTCCTCTCATTTGGCAAAGCCACCACCCCTTTCAAGTTCTCATCTGCTGAGTACCTATCTACCCGGAGTCTGAGTACTTAAATACTCTATTTGTCTAAAATGCAAGTCAACAAATGTGTCTGATTCTAGCCAAAGCAAGTCAAGGGGAAGATAGAGAAACTAGTACAGGCACTGGGCTCTGGGCTCAGAGGAGCCCAAGGAAACAGCACAGCCTCTTGGCTTTCCACAAGTCACATGCCCAGGCCTGCCACTTACTTGATCTCCTTCTCAATCTGCTGCTGTTCCCGCATCATTTTGCCCAGCTCCTTCTTCTTCTCCTTCAGTTCATCCTCTACCTTGTCCATCCGCTTCTTGTCCTTCTCGATCTCCTTGTTCTTAGAGGCCAGTTCTTTGTTGAGTTTCTCGATTTCCACTTCGTTATGATAAAGTTTGAAAAGTTGCAACTGTACCTGAGCTCGCACCACCTCATCCTTCAGGCGCTGGTAGCGGTCAGCCTGTGCAAATAGGGGTGTGGAGGAAGGGGTGCATCAGTAAGGCACTGGTTTCAATCTGGTCTCTCAGAGCCCAGAGGCAACCTGGCCACCTACCTCTTCTTTTTCTTGTTTGGCCTCCTTGCGTTCAGCTGCGATGTTTTTTTTGCGATGGTAATTAAACTGCGTGTCCTCTTCAGCTTTTACCATTTCCTTTTTTCGCTTGTCATATTCCTGGGCCAGCTCCCCAGAGCGACTGATCTCTTCAAAAAGAGCTGTCCTCTCTTTGGGGTTCTTCATGGCAATAGATTCCACAGCGCCCTAGTAAAGGTCAAAACACTCTCCCCACTTAGACCCTAGCCAGCCCAGTTCCCACTACCCACTCCAACTCAATCATTCAGAAAAAGTTCACTGATCCCTTCCCCACACTGGGTGCCACATTTCACCATTGAGCTTTGAGGACATATTCCCTGCCTTCTGAGGTACATGGGGAACAGAAGAGATAGAAGCAGAGACAACACCGTGTGTTACGTGCAGTGACAGCAGTAGCACAGAAAAAGAACTAAATGAAGCTTGAGTGTAGGAGACTGGTAGGGGTACCTATGTAGGAAGGTTTCCCAAAGGTGACATCTAAGGTGAGTTTGGAAGATGGGGAAGAAACTAACCAAGAAAGTAAGAGAGGGGGCTTCCCTGTGGCGCAGTGGTTGAGAGTCTGCCTGCCACTGCAGAGGACACGGGTTCAGGCACTGGTCTGGGAGTATCCCACATGCCGTGGAGCAGCTAGGCCCATGAGCCACAACTACTGAGCCTGCGCGTCTGGAGCCTGTGCTCCGCAACAAGAGAGACCACAATGGTGAGAGGCCCGCGCACCGCGATGAAGAGCGGCCCCCGCTCGCTGCAACTAGAGAAAGCCCTCGCACAGAAACAAAGATCCAACACAGCCAAAAATAAATAAATAAATTTATTTAAAAAAAAGAAAGTAAGAGAGACGAGGTTATTTCACGTAGAGGAAAATTAATATTGCAAAGGCCTGCAGGCTAAAGAAAGCAGGTGAATTTGGGGAACTGTAAAAGCCTTAATTAGGCTGGAGGGTAGGGCTAGAAGGGAAGAGTAATGGCATATGAGGCTAGTGAGGTAAGCAAGAACCAAAGGGTGGTGTTTCATGAATGACAGGAGTTGGATTTCATGCTAAGGCAATGGTTCTAACTTTAGTGTGCATCATAATAACCTGGAGAGCCTGGGAAAACACAAATTGCTGGGCCCCACCCCATAGTCTCTGCCGCTATAGGTCTGGGATAGGGCCTGAGAATGTGCATTTCTAACATGTCCCCAGTTGATACCGATCTGGAGACTACAATTTGAGAACTGCCATCAGAAGGCAATGAGAAATCACTGAAATGTTTTTTTTTTTTTGCGGTACGCGGGCCTCACTGTTGCGGCCTCTCCCGCTGCGGAGCACAGCCCCTGAACGCGCAGGCTCAGCGGCCATGGCCCACGGGCCCAGCCGCTCCGCGGCACGTGGGATCCTCCTGGACCGGGTCACGAACCCGCGTCCCCTGCACTGGCAGGCGGACTCTCAACCACTGCGCCACCAGGGAAGCCCCACTGAAATGTTTTAAGGAGAGGAGAGAAAGAAACATATTTGTGCTCCCATAAGATGATCCTGGCCTAGGGGATGAACAGGAAGGGGCAAGACTGGAGTCAGGAAGCACAGTGAGGAAGCTGTTACATTAGTTCAGGGGAGAGATGATGAAGCCAGAGATGGAGCAGGTCCAGTGGGGATAGAACAAAAAGCAGGTAGCCAATAATTGTTAAAAATGCCCACCTGGAAGACGAGGAAGTTACGAGCTTTGATAAGAATGCCCAACTTCTCTAATTCCTCACTGTACTCATGTAGCTGGACCACTTTGTTGTTGATCTTGTACTCAGAGGAACCCCCTACAAGACAATGCATGAGTCAGCCAAGGGTTAGGCCTCCCTCCTACCCCAACAAACTAGTCTAGCCACCCCCCGATGCCCGTGGACCCAAGAAGAACCTCTGGCCAGCCTCACCTACCAACAATGACACGGGCAAAGGTGCGGTCCTCAGCACCCTCCTCAGAGTAGACCATGCTGACAAAGGCCCGGTTGGCAGCTGGCTTGCCCACAGGAGCTCCATGGATCAGGTCCCTCAGGGTCTTTACCCGCAGGTTGCTGGTTTTCTCACCCAACACAAAGCTGATGGCATCCATGAGATTTGACTTACCTAAGGGAGGACAGGACAAAGTAGAGGAGGGGAAGTCAGGAAGAAGGGGAGAGGAAAAGGAATAAAGGAGACATTGCCAAGAACATAAATGTTCCCTAATCACTCAGTGCACAGACTAAAAGGAGGACAAAATACTGCTTTGCCCCTGTAAAGGCTAGGCCTGACCAAAGCCCTGGATCAAAGGCTTAGAAAAACAGCTCCTTTGCAGTTACCACTTACAGCAGCCAAAAACTAGAACCCCATCTAAGGAAATGGTGTATTCACAGAATAAATCATTCTACAACATTTTTTTTTTTTTTTTGGCCATGCCATGCAGCCTGTGGGATCTTAGTTCCCCAACCAGGGATCGAACCCACGCCCCCTGCATTGGAAGTGTGGAGTATTAGCCAGGGAAGTCCCTCTACAACCTTTGATGACATGGGAAAATACCCACAACAGGAGAAACAAGCATGATACAAAACTCAACATAGTTTGATCTCAACCAAGTTTAAAAAAAAACACACAGGGGCTGAGGGAAGGGGGAAAATGCAGAGCTGTTATTTGATGAGTATAGTCTCAGTTTTGCAAGATGAAAAAGTTCAGAAGATTGGGTGCACAAAAATGTGAATATATTTAACACTACTGAACTGTACACTCAAAAATGGTTAAAATGGTAAATTTTATGTTATGTGTATTTTAACATAATTTTTTTAAAAAAGGCATATTCCTATAGTGATACATGAAGCACATAGCATCACCTATGAAGTATCTTACCAAAAATATTTGACCTGAATCTAAACAAACCTTTAGACCTACCTTCCAGTTTATAAGAAATACAGCAGTTAGAGAAACATAGTAAATGACACCATGAAGAAACCTTAAGACAAACACAGAATGTGGGATATTCTACAAGACAACTGGTCTGGTCTTTTTGAAAAGTCAATGTCTTTTGGGGAGAACCATTCCAGGATACAGAGATTACTGAGACATAAGCAAAGGCAGCACACAAACTTTGATTGGATTCTGGTTCCAAAAAAATCCCAAAAAGACAGTTTGGGGAGCAATTTGGGAAGCTTGAATATAAACTGGATAACTGATGACATGAGGAAATTAATTCTCTCAGGTATGATAATGGTATACTGGTAAACAGGAGAAGAGTGATCTTAGTAGATGAATGCTGAATCCTTTAGGGGTGAAACGTCATTATGTCTGCAATTTACTTCCAAATGATTAAGTAAAACACAGGTGTGAGTTTGAAAAGTTTCATAATCAAAACTTGGGGGGACTTCCCTGGTGGTCCAGTGGTTAAGAATCCGTCTTGCAATGCAGGGGATGCCAGTTTGATCCCTGGTAGGGGAACTAAGATCCCACATGCCGCGGGCAACTAAGCCGCATGCCATAACTAGAGAGCCCACGCACTGCAACTAATGAGCCCACGTGCCACAACTAGAGAGAAGCCCACACACCACAACGAAGAGCCTGCACACTGCAACGAAAGATCCTGCATGCCACAACTAAGACCCAATGCAGCCAAAAAATAAAAATAAAAAACGTGGGGAGAGGGAAAGGCATAAAAATATAAACAGTATAACAGTGATCATTTCTGGGAAAGAAAATAGGTAACAAGTCAGGGAAGGGAGAGAATCTTCTTTTTTACTGTATATCCTTTGGAATTTTCTGAACTTTATACCATGTGCATATATTCACTATTCAAATAAATAAGGTTTTTAACATTAAACATGATTATCTTTTCAGTAGTGGAGTCACAGTTTTTACTTTCTCTATTTTAGACTCAGAAAAAAATATATTAAAAAAAATTTAGACTGGGGTTGGGGGTAGGGAATAGTTTAATCTCTATAAATTCTATCTCAAGATTCCCCCCAACATGCTATCTGACCTTGAACTGAGGACCTGATTTCTAAAACCCTTCTACCCAGCTATAAAAATGGCAGCCCAGGTCCTTCCACAGAGGCAGTACAAGACAGTGATTAAGAGCTTGGGTTCTAGGGGCTTCCCTGGTGGCGCAGTGGTTGAGAATCTGCCTGCCAATGCAGGGGACACGGGTTCGAGCCCTGGTCTGGGAAGATCCCACATGCCGCGGAGCAACTAGGCCCGTGAGCCACAACTACTGAGCCTGTACGTCTGGAGCTTGTGCTCCACAACAAGAGAGGCCCGCGCACCGTGATGAAGAGTGGCCCCTGCTCGCCACAACTAGAGAAAGCCCACGCACAGAAACGAACACCCAACACAGCCAAAAATAAATAAATAAAATTTAAAAAAAAAAAAAAGAGCTTGGGTTCTAGTCCAACAGACCAGGTTCTAATCTTAGTTTCACCACTTCTTAGCTGACCTTCCTTTCCCTCACCTGGAAAATCTGAAAAACCATGACTCATGGGTAAAAGCATCTAAAACAATGGTTGGCACATAGTTCTCTGTGGGAGTGGCAGGAGCACAGGTATAACAGGCACAGGTTCTGATCCTGGCTCTGAGAATCAAGTGTGCAAGTGATCACAACTCTTTGTGCCTGGGTCTTCTCATCTATAAAACAAAGATAATGGTATCTCCCTCCTAGGGTCACTGTGAGAATTTAAATGTAAAGTGTCCTAATAAATAAAGTACTTGCCACACAGTGAATGCTCAATAAATGGCAATCCTATCCTAACCAGGTCTGGACTCTTAGCTTAGTCTCCCTCATCACAGCAGGACTAGCACATCATGCTGACCAGGAGTCAGCCTTTTAGGCACCCATTTCCAACTTTTGGGCTTCTCTCATGCTCTGTAAGGATGGCAAGAACATCTCACAACCAAAGGTCTCCCTACTCGCAATCATTCAATATTGTAAACATTTTTATAACAAGCATTATGACCTGAACAATGATATAATGTTTCAAGGAATGTCTTCTTTGGGGCACTCCGTAGACCAGTGATGAAGATACAAAACAGAATAAACGTTAACATGTAGCAAGTGTCTACTATGTGGCAGAGAGAAATTCACTGAGGGGAATCAAAGAATGCCTTGTGGAGCTGGGCACTGAAGAATGGGGTCGGATGTAAGCCTGACATCTACTCGAAGAATGAGGAAGAAGGCGGTCTCTTCCCCCTCCCCCACTTTCCTTTGATTAGAAAAATGTAGCTCAGCTTAATCCTTGGAGCAGAGCTCCCTCACCTTCCCACTTGTATCCCTCACAAGCATCCTATAAATCTACTTCTTGCCTGTCAAAAAAAAAACACAGGGTACGGGAGGGCCAGTCAGACCAAGGGCCTTTTCGGAATACCTGGGTATACAAATTTACCCATGTTGAGGAGACTGAATGCCAAGAGGTGCATCTCAGCTCTTTCCACAGGGGCCACCACACCAAAATCCTAAGAAACTGCAGTGGAACCCCAAGCATTAGCCATCTAGGCCAGTAGTTCTCAAATGAGGTGGGGGAGGGTTAGGCTAGGGACGCGCAGGCTCAGCGGCCATGGCTCACGCGCCTAGCCGCTCCGCGGCATGTGGGATCTTCCCGGAGCACGAACCCGTGTCCCCTGCATCAGCAGGCGGACTCTCAACCACTGCGCCACCAGGGAAGCCCTGTAGACATTTTTGATTGTCACACCTGGAGGGGGTGGGGGGGGTTGCTACTGTCACCTAGTGGGTAAAAGCCAAGGATGCCACTAAACATCCTACAATCCTAAAAGCCAAGGATGCCACTAAACATCCTACACCTTACAATGCCACTAAACATCCTAGTGGGTAAAAGCCAAGGATGCCACTAAACATCCTACAAGGACGGACCCCACAGCAAAGCATTATCTCACTGGAAATGTCAATAGTGCTGCTGTTGAGAAACCCTGCTTAAAAGAGAGCCATATCTAGGCAAGACTCCAGGGAAGGTCATCAGTTACAGCTACTTCAGCAAGAGCAGCCCCTCAGGCCAGAAAGTGATTTAGCTAGAACACCTCTGAGGTGAAGGAACACAGCAGGATTCCAAACAGACCTCTAATGTCCGTAGATGGGAGGACTCCATGGTGTATAATTTAGAGATGGGGAATTTAGATATGAAATGGAGGCCTTATCTGACTACCCTTTCTTTCCTCCTTTCCTTCCTTTTTCTTTCTTTTTATTTTTTCTCCCAGTTTTAACAAGATATAACTGACATACAACACTGTATTTTTTTCAGGTGTACAACATGATTCTGTATTTGTATATATTGCAAAATGGTTGCCACAATAAGTTTAGTTAGCATCCATCACCTCACAGTTAATTTTTTTCTTGTGACTTTTTTAAGATCTACTTTAAAACATACAAAATATACAATACAGTATTGTTAACTAATGACCACTCTTCCTAAAAAGCCATCCAAGTCACTCTATCACATCACTGTATCACATCAATCCTGCAAAGCACTTATCACAGCCGAAAAATAACTTATTTCCTCCTTTATTATCGTCTTTCCCCTCTGGAATGTAAGTTCTCCGAAAGCATGGCTTATTCTGTTCTCCGCTGTTTCCACAGCACCTTGACTGAATAACTCCTTATAAAGCAGTAAGCATTCAATAAATTTGACGAGCGAATGAGTTCTGACTTTTGATGGTTTCAGTGGTAGGAAAGGCATGCCTCGAATTCGAGGCATCCCGACCTCTCAGTTGAGGCCGGGGAGTCGAGACCCCAAGCACTCCGGAGACGCGAGCACGGAGTCCGAAATTCAAAAGTGCCGCCTCCAGAGAAGAGTTTTTAAAAGGAAGAAAAAAAAAAAAGGAATTGGAGTGTACCAACGCGAGGCGGGAGGGGGCACTGGGATGCAGCAGAAGTATACCGCTTGGTCCGGAGGCTACGGGAGGGCCACGAGCGGTCCTACATCTGCCGGGGGGTTCAAACAATGCGTGGAGGCCGGATGCAGCTGCTCCGGGGAGGAACTGCGTGGCCAGCGACTGGCAGCCGGTTCCGGACGCGCCACTTTTGGCTGCAGGGGGCAGTGGGCGGGGTAACGTACACTTCGGCCCGTACCACTCGGGCCGGGAAGGGGGTCGCACAAAGAGCGGGCAACTGACACCTGGGGAAGAGATTCGCGTCAGAGCACCCGAGCGGGAAAAGCGGGTCCAGGTCGAACCCCTCAGGAGGGCAAGGAACCTGTTAGGGTTTGCGACATTTCAGGCTGCACAGGCTGGATTGTACTACTGTGCTGCCGGATAGGGGGCTCCAGGCTGGGACGTTAAGCAGGGCCGCAGCCGGGTTTATCTCACCAGAGCCATTGGGTCCAATGATGGCGGTGAACCTCTGAAATGGTCCGATAATCTGCCGACCCTTGTACGACTTAAAGTTCTCGATCTCAATCAGCTTCAGGAAACCCATGACCGTGGCGGCGCCGGCGGCTGTTAGAAAGGCCGCGCCGTACGCCCGGGAACTAGGATAGCCCGCGCGGGAAACACCGCAGTGCAGGCCGGGCGGACGGCAAACCTCGCGAGAATAAGTCCAGGCCTAACGGGATTTTCGGCTTCCGGCGCGGGCGGGGCCTTCGGGCTGACGTGGATGTTTTCTAGATCCGTTGCCAGGGCGCGAGGTTACGACAGGCGTTTGGGCCCCGCCCCACTTTCTTGTCGCACGGCAACGCAAACCGCGGCTACACCCAACGTAGTCTTGGAGGAGGCAGGCGGGGCCGGGAGGAATCTGCAGCTGTTGGGATAGGGGAAACCTGTCTGAAGAAGCAGATCCTTGCGGAGACAAGCCAGGAGTCACAGCAGGATTATGCCCTCCAGGGCAAGAGGAAGGTGGGAGCTCGGCTGCGGCTTTTGCCTGGCCGGCGGGAAGGCTCAAACAAGAACGGGGTCGGGAATTGGAAGGACCCCAGGGAGCGGAGGGCTGTACAAGAAGGAGGGGCCAGCGGGAGGATTCCGTGTTAGAGTTCAGATCTTGCTGAGGGTGGAGTAGGGTTGGAAGTGGAGTGGGGTGGGGTTATAGGTGGGATGGGGTGTGAAGGGGGATGGGGCGTGGATGGAGATGAGGATACTCTGGAGCGACTGGGATACGGGCTGGGGAAAACTATGGCCAGAGGTACTGTCCCTATCCCCCGCCTCCCTCCTGTTTCTCCAAGCAGAGTTCAGAGACTGCCGCTATAGCTTCTATAGTCTTGGACCTGATGCTAGACCCAACCTGGAGCTTCAAAATTGGGACTCCTTGCTGAGAAAGATATTTTGTGTGAACCCCTGGGAGTCAGGGTCCCTAAGCCAGTGCTCTCCACCTCTATCCTTCTTCCCTTCTCCCCACTTCATCTCTCTCTCTCCATGCCTCACCCCCATCTCATTCCCTCCTCTCCATCCCCCTCTGCCGTCCCTTGCTTCCTCCCTTCCTCTTCTCTCTCTGCCCTCCAC
Organism: Neophocaena asiaeorientalis asiaeorientalis; assembly: GCF_003031525.2. Lineage (NCBI taxonomy): Eukaryota > Metazoa > Chordata > Mammalia > Artiodactyla > Phocoenidae > Neophocaena > Neophocaena asiaeorientalis. The sequence continues at coordinate 184,458 of NW_020174574.1, read as the reverse complement.
CCCTATCAACCGCCCTGTTGCCCTCCTTCCTCTCTTCTGCCTCTGCCCCTGACTCTGCCCTTTCTGTCCCCTTCCCCTCTGTTTCCCATCTTTCTATCCCTCTCCTCCATCCCCTCATCCCCCATCACTTTATACCTGCTTTTTACTAAGCCATGGCCTTAGCAGTCCAAGAGGCTGTCTGTGGAATCTTCCCCTTCAGTGTGACCTTATATTGTGGTGACAGATGGAATGAGTAGGCTGGCATTGGTGCTTAGACTTAGACATGAAAAGGGTCTGGTGGCTGCCACAGCCATTCCTGTGACTATTTTTTAAATGATGTCTGGAGGCTGGGAAGAGTCTTAAAGTCTTAGGACAAGTCCAGGAAAGTGAGAAAGCTTGGTTGATGCAATCTAGTAAATGAAGTTCAGTTGGGAGAAACAGTCATGATCAGGCTGAGGGGATAAAATGACCAAAGGACAGCAATCTCATATAATTGACAGGAACTACTGTTCCATTTAAGATGAAATGGAGCTTGGGGGGGAAAAGGTCAAATTGGATCCCTACTTCTCATACCATATACAAAGTGCAATTCCCAAATAGATTAAAAACTTAAATGAGAAAAGCAAAACTTTAGAAGTTTTAGAAGAATATATAGGAGAATATCTTTATGACCTCAGGGGATTTCTTAAATAATAAAAACTTTTGAGCTTAAAGGAAAAGATTGGTAAATTTGACTACATTCAAATTCCTCCAAATTACAACATAAAGTGAAAAGATGGTAAGTGCACACAGAAAGCTTCTAAAGTATTGATACTGTTCTATTTTCTGGGTTCTGTGGAGGGTTCACAGGTGTTCATTTTGTTGTTATGCTTCATAACTTACATGTGTTAACCATATTCTTTTGTGTGTATCAACTGTTACCATAAAATTATTATAAAATAATAATAAAGTGAAAAGACAAGCCACAAATTGAAGATATTTGCCACAGGTAAACTAAGAAATGATTAGTGTGTAGAATACAAAAGGAACTCCTAAAATTAATAGGAAAAGGACAAACTGATTTTTTTTAATGAGCAAAAGATATGAATGGGCACTTCACAGAAGAGAAAGAAAAATGGACAAAACACACATGAAAAGATGTTGCAACCTCATTAGCAATAAGGAAAATTCCAATTAAAACTGATAATTATAATTTTATACCCACAAGTTGGCAAAAATTAAAAAGTCTGTAATATCCAGTGTTGCTGAGGATGTGGAGTGGCTAGAGTTTTTATACACTATAGTGAAAGTATAAATTGGTACAATCTCCTTGGAAAACAACATTATCTCGTAAAGTTTAAATAGGCTTATGCCCTATGATCCAGCACTTCCGCTCCTAGGTATATGCTAGGGAAACTTTTCCACCTGTATATATGTCTCTGTTAATCTACAAGTCCTTTCTCTTTTCCTCTTGCAATTAAAAAATAAATAAACTGGGTTGTTTGTGCTGCTGGGTTGTTTGACTAGAGTCCTAGTCTCTCTTGAACCCAGTTCAGTCAGGCCCCAGCAAAAATGTTCTAATCAAGGTCATCAGCAACCCTCCCCTTCAAATTAGTCAGTTCTCAGTCTTCGTCTTACTTAACCCATCATCAGTTGCCCACTGTCTCCTCCCAAAAGCACTTTCTTCACTTGGCTTCTCAGGTATTCCCATTTTTTCTCCCACCTCACTGGCCACACTCCTTAGCCTCCAGTGCTGGCTCCTCCTCTCCCTGTCTCCCCTGAGGCATTCTTAACTATCTACAGTCCCTTAGAGATCTCTCACTGCCTCGTAGCTTTAAATTCCTTATATCAGTCAGGATGGGCTAAATTATGCTGAGGTGACAAACAACCTCAAAATCTCAGCAGCTATATGTGGAAGCTAATAAATACAACAAACTAGTAAATATGACATAAAAGAAGCAGACTTACAGACATTGAGAACAAACTAGTGGTTACCAGTGAGGGGGTAGGGGCAATATAGGGGTGAGAGAGTGGGAGGTACAAACTACTGGGTGTAAGATAGGCTCAAGGATGTATTGTACAACATGGGGAATATAGCCAATATTTTGTGATAACTGTAAATGGAAAGTAACCTTTAAAAAACTGTTTAAACGTGTGTGTGTGTGTGTGTGTGTGAGTTGTGGAAAAAAATAGTATCTACTTCATAGAAATATTAAGAAGAATACTAGTAGGACAAAAATATCAGCATTTTTTATATGGTGCAACCTAATAAATGAGTTACTAATACAACACGCTTATAATTGCACGTTTACAGTAAATACTCAGTAAATGTTAACTGTGATGACAATTAAAAAAGAAAAAAAAATCATAGGCTATATAAAGCTTAGTAAAAATATGTGCTACATAAGAACAAATTGTTTCTGACAGAGGCCCTGAGAAAGCCTTAAGTGATCTATTTTTGTTTATTTTTAGTTTCAAGCTATGTTATAGGTGGGTGAGGTTGCTGGTTAACTAAATTCCAGTTAGGTAAGGTCTTGCTATACAGAAGCAGAATAATAAAATTATTTTTAAAAAACTGTTTAAAAAAAAAAAAACCTAAGGACAACCAATCCAAACAGCCACCTAGGCTTTCTCAAATAAAGCAAGTGCTTCAGCTATAGCCAATCAAATAATTTCCTTCCTTTCCATCTCTCCTCTTTAAAGATCTTTCCCTGAACTCTTCTTAACCACTTCTGGTTTGGCACTGCCCGGTTTGTATTTTGCTCAGATAAACTCTTAAAAAATGTTTAAGTCTCAGCAGTTCATAAAAACAAAGATTTCTCACTCCTGCTTCTTGTCCACTGTGGGTTGGCTACATCTCTGTTCTGTCATCACTCCAGGACTGAGGCTGAAGGGGCAGCGCTCACCTGGGACATTGCCCAGGTCCCACAGCAGAGAGTGAAGAGAGAAAGTGGCTATAATGTAATGGCTCATAGTTCTGCTTGGGATTGGCACATGTCAATTCTCACATTGCAGAGGGCAAAGCAGATCATGTGGCTAACCTTGAGGACAATAAGATAAGGATATAGAATCCTTCTGTAAGGAGGAACAGCAATTTTTTTTTTTTTGGCCACATGGGGCTTCTGGGATCTTAATTCCCCAACGAGGGAACAAGGGATCTAACCTGTGTCCCATGCAGTGGAAGCACAGAGTCCTAACCACTGGACCACCAGGGAATTCCCAACAGCAAATCTTTTTGAACAATAACAAAATTTACCATACTATATGTATGCTATCAGTGGGTATCTAATCGACCTCTCAAACTCAACACTTCGAAACTGATCTCCAGATCCTCATCCCATTCTGTTCTCCCCACACAGACTATTCAGTTGATAGCAACTCCTCTGACTGGCCCAGCCTTCAAGTCATTCTTAACACTGCTCTCTCACAGCACATCCAACCCATCAGGAAGTCCTGTTGGCTCTGCCTTCAAAATATATCCAGAATCTGACCATTTCTTGCTACATCCGCTGCTACCAACCTGGTGTGAGTCATATCATCTCTTGCCTGAACGACTGTAATAGCCTCCTGTCTGGTTTCCCTGCCTCTAGTCTTGCCTCCCCTCCCCTCCAGTCTCTTCTTAACAGAGCAGGCAGAGAGATCCTTTAAAAATCAAAGACAGGACACATCACTCTCACTGCTCAAAATCCTCCAATGGCTGCCCATTTCTCTCAAAATAGAAGCCGCAGCCTTTACAATGGTCTATAAAGTCCTACATGCTCTGCACCCCCCCAACCCAATCTCTCTAATGTCATTTCCCACTCCTCCTTGCCTCCCTGCTGTCCCCTTGAACGTGTGCCTCTTCTGTCCACCTTAAGGCCTTTGCACTTGTTCCCTCGGCCTGCAGTGCTCTCCTAGTTATCTGCATAGGAGACTCTCTCACCTTCTTCAAGTATTTGCTCAAATATTACCTTCTCAGTTATGCCTCCCCTGACGTCCATATTTAAAATTGCAACATGCCCCCCACTTCCTTGGCACTTCCAATTCCCCTTATCCTGCTCTATATTTTTTCCTGAAGCTCTTATTATCTTCTTACAAACTATTTAATGTACTCCCCACTAGAAAGTAACTTTCACAAGGACTCAGATTTTTGTCACTTTTGCTCCTTGATGTCTCCCAAATGCTTAAAGGATCATCTGACAGTAGGTACTCCATAAATATTTGTTAAATGATAGAATGAACATGGGTGAAAAAAGCAAGATGCAGAAGAATGCATACTGTGTGATACTCCATAAAATTCTGAGACAAGAAAATGTTTTAAAATATTGTTCAGGGAGTTACGCACACACAGTACATTAATGCATCTTAGTAAGGGAATGGTAACATTTTGGATAGTGGTTATCTCTTAGGGTAAGGATGAGGGAGGAGAGACATAAGACCCTTCAATAGTATTGATCATTCACTATTTCTTAAGTTGGGGAGTTGGTTCGTGGGTCTCTTTTATCATGCTTCCTAACTTACATATGGCTTATATATATATTCTCCTGTATACATCAAATATTTTAGTTACAAAATGGTTAAAAGAGAGAGAGAGAGAGAGAGAGAGACCGGAACTAGTTATACGAGGAGTTGAAGAATGGTGTTCCAAACAAAGGAACATGGTGTACAAAGGCCCTGAGGTGGGAACAGTTGTAGTGTTGGAGGACTTGATAGGAAGCCAGTGTGCCTGGAGCACCGTAAGCAAGGGATAGGGAGGCATGAGATGAACTGGAGAGGTGTGCAGGAACCAGATCTTGAAAGCCCACAGTAAGGAGTTTGGATCTGATTGTAAGTGCAGTAGGAAGCCAGTGGAGGATTTTAAGCAGGTGCAAAACATGATCAGATTTAAGTTAGCAGAAGTGGTTTGGGCTGTGGCTTTGGCTGGCTCACGTGCCAAAACTGGGCCTCCCAAAATATGAAGGAACACAGGCAAATTTAAGCCCTCTAGCCTTTCATTTGACTGGAGAATAAGTAATAAAAATAAAGGGGGAGTGGTGGTGGCATTTACTGAAACGGGGAAAACTAAGTAGAACATAATGTAAAAGGGATGTTGTAAATGAGTTTGAGACTTGGAAAGGTGAGCAGGGGTCAGATCATGAAGACTCATAAATCTGGCAAAGGGGGTTGGACTTGATCTTGTAAACACTGGGGAACCATTTGCTTTAAAGCTGCTTTTAAGGGTTTTAAGCTGAGGCGTGCCATGGTCAGATTTGCTTTCAGAAAAATCACTTTGGTAGCCAAGGCAGAGAAAGAGGTAGAGAGCATAACACTAGAGCAAGGGAGGCCAGTGAGGCTCCTGGGAATACTGTCTGGCACCAGCTTGTGAGGCCTGAATTAGGGTGGTGACAGCAGAGATGGAGAACACAGATATGAAATATGTCAGGAAGTAAAATCAGTAGGAATCAATAACTGGTAAGATACTGTGGGGAGAATGGAATGGGGGTGGGGGTGTAGTCAAGGAGGATGGTTAGCACTGATTGGCCATTCACCTCACTCTTGCTCCAGATGTATAAGGTAGACCCACCACCAGATCCCAAGGAGGTGGCAGCCATAGAGGCTAGAAGAAATCAAGAAAAGGAGCAACAGAGCCAATTCTTCAATGTGTGGACCAGAGAAATGCGGGTGAGTGGGCAGCAGGGACTTTCTCTGGACCAGGGGCCACCTCACTCTTACACCTGGAGAGGAACATAGCAGTGCCCATCACAGCCCCTCCCTGATTCAAGCAGACTGTAGGGCTAGAAAGGAAGGAGAAGGGTGAAAAGGTACTCACCCCCACGTGTGGGAAGAGCCTGGGAAAGGGGACTGGGGGTGCAGGGGAAGAGACTGGGGTTAGAGGAGCCAGTGACAGCTGACTTCTCCAGTCAGCTCTGGGCCAAGTGGCCTGGTTCTCAAGAGACAGGCAAATGGAGCCGAAAGAAGTCTATAAAGAATATTTGGGGACTTCCCTGGTGGCGCAGTGGTTAAGAATCTGCCTGCCAATGCAGAGGACACGGGTTTGAGCCCTGATCTGGGAAAATCCCACATGCCGCGGAGCAACTAAGCCCATGCGCCACAGCTACTGAGCCTGTGCTCTAGAGCCCATGCTCCACAACAAGGTGCAATGAAGAGTAGCCCCCACTCGCCATAACTAGAGAAAGCTCACGCCCAGCAACGAAGACCCAATAGCCAATATTTTCTCAGCCATAAATAAATAAATAAATTTATTAAAAAAGAAAAAAGAATATTTGGTATTGCATGCATATGCCTAAACTCTTTCTGGAAGGCTACATAAGAAACTGTTAACTGTTCCCTGGTGGTCCAGTGGCTAAGACTCTGTGCTCCCAATGCAGGGGGCCGGGGTTCGATCCCTGGTCAAGGAAATAGATCCCGCATGCCACAACTAAAAGATCCCATATACTGCAACGAAGATCCTGCGTGCTGCAACTAAGACCCAGTGCAGCCAAATAAATAATAAAATAAATAAATATATTTAAAAGAAAGAAACTGTTAACCAGCCTGAGGGACAGAGATGGGAGGGACACTTACTCTTCACTAAACTGTATTCCCTTTTGCACTATTTTGAAACGTTTTAAATGAATTATAATCAAAATAAAGAGAAAATATTGATAGTTTAAGAAAAAATAGATTGCTGGCTGGGTGGATGAGTGGTGTGACTGAGATCTAGTTGGTAAGCGTTTCCTCAGGGCCTGCTCTGTGCCAAGCACTGGGTTGGGCAGTAGGGATACAAAGGTGACTAAGGCCCAGTCTCTGCCCTCAGCAGGCTCACAGTCTGGTGTAGGAGATAATCAATAGAGGCAAACTTCATTATAGTGTGAGCAGTGGGCCCTAGATTCTAGGGGAGTAGCACCTGCTGGAGGGGTCAGGAAAGTGAAGTCTGAGCTGGTCTTAAGGGATGAATAGGAGTTTGGGTAAAGAGGGGAGGAAAGAGTGTTCCAAGTGGAGGGAGATGCTGGAGCAAAGACTATCAGTATGAAACAGCCTAAGATGTGCAGGGAACTGTAAGCAGAGCTTCTGAGGGTGGGAGAGGGGAAGAGGGTGAGATGAGGCTGGAGACAGAGGAAGAGGCTAGACCACTGAGAGACTTACAAACCATGCTGAGATGGTAGAACATTATCCAGTAGGTACTGGGGATCCTACAGGAGGATTTTGAAGCAGGTAAATTCTGAGCAGTCTATGTTAGAGCATTCGAGGCCCACTGTTGGGCCCGTACCTTGATTTAACTCATTTCTTTGGGATCAGGTGGATGCTGAAGCCCTGAACAGCCAGGTGGAAGAGAAAAAGCTTAGGAAGGCAAAAAAGCAGAGCAAGGTGGCAGCTTATGGTAAAAGCCCAAGGCCAGGGGCCAGCCAAAGAAGAAAAGCAAGGGCCGAGTGGGATAACGCAGGGCAGTTCTGCTTCGGAGTGGGGCCTGAGGCCTGGGGTGTGGTAAGACAAACCAGATTGACCTTTGGGGACAGTGGCTGTGCTGAGTGGGCTCTGTCCCTCCCATGGGGCCTTCTCCATGCCCCTACCCACCACCCCCAGGTACCAACCAGGTGCAATATGATGTGGTGGCTCAGATACTACAGAAGGAACAGGCAGAACGGACAGGTCGGCTGGCCAAGAAAATGCAAGTTTCGGAAGCAGAAGAAGCAGCTCAAGAAAAGGCGTGAACTTGACTTTTGGGATTCAGACCGACTCTGGAGGGAGTTTCCAGCTCATCTTGGTGACAATGATCCCCACTGGGGCCCAACCAGCCTGCAGTGCTTCTCTGGGGAAGATTTGGACAGGGCCATATGCCTGAGAATGCAGCAGGAAGAGTTCATGCACAGCCTGGAGAAGCCGCTGCAAGAGCAACAGCAAGCCAGAGTTGAGAACTGTGCAGGTAAGCAGCGGGGCCCTCCAGGCTGTGACCTGAGGCCTAGTGGGGAGTCATCCTGAGCTGGATACAGTGCCCAGAAGACCAGAACTGTGTGGGGAGGTCCAGTTACCCATAGGGGCTGATGCTGAAAGGTTAGACTGAGCAGGCCCCAACCTCCCTGACTTCCTTCATCAACTGACAGTATAGCCACTGATCCCCAGTCAGCCTGGCACTCCATTACCTGGAGGCAGCACAGTGAAGACAAACCTAATGGCTCTGCTGCTTACTAGCTGGTTTGGGCAAATGAATTTTCCTCTCTGTGCTTCAGTTTCCTTATCTTAAAATGAGGAAATGAATCCATACCACAAAGAGCTCGTATGAGAATGAAATGAGATACTGTAAGTAAAGCACAAGCGTCAGTGCTCAATAACCAGTAGCTACTATCAATATTACTATGACATCTGTGGCTATGTCCCCCTTTTCCATTAGAGTAAGCCTTTCACAGGCAAGGACCATCTCTTATCTACTCACACTGCTCACCTTTAAAACCACCCCTGTTATAGCACCCTGTTCTGTTATACCGCTTATCACGGAGGTAACTAAGTATCTGAAAGTATTTGTGGAATGTCTGTCTTCTCCCCAAAATGTCAGCTCACTGAAGATGAACCACATATCTCATTTCCACCCCTATATCCCAGTTGCCTAGTACGTTGTCTGCCACAGTGTCAGGAGCTCAATAAATCATTGTTGAATGAACAACTGACCAATGTAAACAAGAAAGGCACCCTACCCTCCAGGAACCCACAGAACCATGCCTTCCAGAAAATCAGTGTAGAGTAAGAGGAAAAGATACATGCACAAGTCATTTACCAGCACATATATATACTTTAACGCTGCGTTAGGTACTATGAGCGGTACTGTGATAGAAGTATATATAGGACACGGAGGAAACATCAATATGGGAGTGGTCAGTTCTCACAAAGGAAAGGAGGCAGGGTAGGGGGTTGCCACAGGCCCGCTGTCAGGAACCAGTTTTGGAAAGTTGGGTACAATTTCGGCAAGGCAGAGAGTGGGAATGAGAAAAGGTCATTCTAGGCAGAGCAGGTAGCAAAAGGAAGAGCTAACCTTTGCTGAGCACTTACTGTGTACCAGACACTGTGTCAAGCTTTCTACCATGTATTAACTCATTTTATCCTCACGACAACCCTATGAGGCAAGTACTAGTAGTATCCCTATCTTCGGTGGAGGAAACTGAAGAGCAGAGATGTTAAATAACTTGCCCAAAATCATACAGCTAGTGGGTGATGGAGGCGGGAAGTGCGGGAAGTGAACTCAGGCAGGCTGGCTCCAGAGCCTGCACTCTTGACTGCTACGCCACACTTGCTGTCAGTCACCATGAGAAACTGGGAACTCAGAGGCCAAGGGAGAAGTTTCAAAGAGGGAGTCATCAATAACGTCAAATGCCCCAGAGAAGTTCAGATAGGAAAAGAATGAGACTTGAAAATGAGATTTGGAAATTAGGAGTATTTGGTGATTTTTGTCAGAACAGTTGCAGTGGAACCAGGGGCCAGCTGCCCAATGGCAGCAGGCAGGTGTACGAGAAGGTAGAGCAAGGCAACAGGGACAGCAGAATGCTGGGAGAGAGTCTGTGTAATGTCATGGAAGGAGCATGGGCTGATTCCTCGAGAGATCCGGATTCAAATCCCAACTTACTACTTGCTGGCTGTGTAACCTTGGGCATTTTACTTCACCTCTGGACCTCATCTGGAAAATGGGGCTGATCTTTCCTCTCTGGGTTGCTACGAAGAGTGAAATGAAACAAGGCACCCCTATCCTCCCTTCCCCCGCCCTCCAGTCTCTGAAATGTGTCCCTGTGCCTCTCCAGAGCCAACCCCTCAACCTATGCTCTGGACCCCATTCCCCCTGCCTCCCACACAGGCTGTGCTCCCTTTAGGTACTCCCCGCTGGGTTCTCAACACTTGCCCTTCCACTGGCCCCTTCTGTGAAGGCTGTAAGCATGCTTGTGTCTAACCCTTCTTAGGAAAAAAACAAAAGTCTCCCTCCACTCTGTGATTCCTCTAGATGCTATGAGCTAGCTGTCTTCCTTTACAACCATACTTTCTGAAAAATCTGCTTCCATTTGCTCTTTCCTTCCGAACTTTCCAGTCACACCTCAACCCCTGAGATCTCATTTCTCCCCACACAACTTCACTGACACTGCTCTTACTAAAATCATCAATGCCCTTTGTGTTATCAGGTACAAGAGGCTCTGTTCAGTCTTTTCTCCTTGACTGGGACTTTCTTGCTACACTTGACTATGATCACATCTTCCTTCTTGAACCTCTCTCTTCCTTGGCTTCTGTGACAGCACATTCTGCTTGTAGCTCTCCGATCATTCCTCCTGTCTGCCCTTTATGGATTCCTCTTCCTTCTACTTCTTCCTTCTTGAGACTCTGTCCCTGGCGCACTCCTTACCCTGCATACTTGCCTCAGGCACCCTCGGTCCTCATTCTGGTTTCAGCTAAAATGTCGCCACCTCTGTGCTGAGGACTCTTTACCTGCAGAATCAGATATCCAGGTGCCTGCGGACCACCTCCAACTCAGCTTCCTAAACAATACATCAGTGCTTCCTAACCTGCTCTAAATTCTGTATCCTCTAGTTCCAGTGGTGGCCACACAATGCATGGAGTCATCCCAGCCAGGACCCTGGAAAGCATCCAAGTCTTTCTTCTCCCTTACTCCCTCATCCAATCCATCAAGTACTGCTGATGTAACCTCCATATATTTCCCCTCCATCCTTTCCATCACTGGCCTGGTTTGAGCCCTCCCAACTGGCCTACTGCCTTAGCCTCCAAGATGGCTTCCCTACATCAACTGTCTCCCACCAGCCTGACTGTCCTCTATACTGGCCACCAAAAGGAGCTTTCTAAAATGCAGATCTGTGTCACCCCTTACTTAAAATCCTTTCATGTTCCCCACCACCTTCAGGGTCAAGTTTTTAGTCCTTAGTCTGGCCCCTGTAGAGCTCCCTAGTCACTTGCATTTTATGCTCTAGGAAGAGCAGACTATTTGTAATTTAAGATACAGACCATGCTGTTTCTTGGCTTCCTTCATTCATTTGATAAATATTTACTGAGCACCCACTATGTGCCAGGCTCTGATGCAGGTGCTAGGGCATGGTAGTGGATAAAACAGACAAAAATCCCTGCTTTCACAAGGGTTACCTTCTAGTGAGGAGAGAGACAGGCAATAGACAAAAATAATTAAGTAAAATGTAGGGTATATTGGATGGTGACAAATGCTAGGGAGAAAAATAAATCAGAGAAGGAGGATAAATGTTGGGAGCAGGCAGGTGGCAATTTTAGGTATGAGAGACAGAAGGCCTCACTGAGGCGGTAACATTTGAGCAAAGACCTGAGGGAGGCAAAAGAGCATGAGACAAGAGCAACGTTTATTGCAAATCCCTGAGGCAGGACCGTCTGGCATGTTCTAGAAACAGCAAGGAGACTGGTGTGGCTGGATTGAAGCAAAGTTTCAATATATTTGCTCATGCTGTGCTTGCAGCCTGGAATGCCCTTTGCCCTTTCTGACTATATGCAACATGTATTTCAAGGATCACCTCCTCCTGGAAGCCTTCCTCTCACCCAAAGCTCTCTTAATGCCCTACATACATCTCTGTCATTGCCCTTACCACATTGTGGTATGATGATCTACATTTGATCCATCTCCTCCATTAGACAAGGAACTCTCTGAGGACAGGATCTAATTCATTGGTATCCTCAGAACCCAACACAGGGCCCTTAGACTGAGGCTCAGAGATGAAATGATTTCCCCAAGGTCACACAGCCCAGAAGCAACAGAGCTGCACTGAGACTCCAGTCCATTGGAGGCATCTTTCAGTGAGGGACCTGAGAAATTCTTGTTGCTGTCACTTTGGTTATCCCTGGCCCCAAAGAGTACCTCCTTCCACACATCCCTCCAATGAGGACATTACCCCCTTCCGAAACATACATACACATACATCCACAAAGCTTGCTGAACAAATGGCTGAATGAGTGAACCAGAAATGCAGCAAGCCAGTACAGTGCCTTGACCATATTTCTCTGTGTAGATATGCTCAGTGAACAGCTGCACCTAGCCGTGGACTTGCAGGCCACCCAGCTGGCCAAGCTGGAGGACTGCTGCCACAAGGCCATAATGTCTGCCATGGCCAACGCCAACAAGGCCCAGGTACGTATGGCCAGAGCCATCCAGTGCACCCGGCTCTCCCCAGTCCCCTGAACAAAGTCCTGGGGAACCTCAGCCACATCTTTCCCCTCACAACCCTTCTCGAATCAACACCAGCCCTCTCATCTACCTGAGGATTTCCCCCTTCACCCAAGGGCCCTCTTAGGGCAGACGGTCCCCTTCCCCACCTCCAGACTCAGGATGACCTGAGAACAGAACACTGCCCTCCCTTCCCCAGCCTCTTAGTCTAAGGGCTTCCAGAGGGCAGGGGAGTTCCCTGCCCATTCTGCCCCTTCCCCCACCTTAAGTCACTCAAAGGCCATGCAGTATCTGTTCCTTCTCTCCCTGAGATGGAGGAGAGTAGGGCCATGTCTCCCCCTCCCCTGTGACTGAGAGTTCCCTGAGGTTGGGCATCCAAATGCTCACATTCGGGGGCCCCACCAGGTAGCTAAGATGGCTAAGCAGCAGCGCCGTGAGCATCAGCACCAACAGGAGGACAACCTCATGGAGAACCAAAACCAGATCACAAGTGAACTACTGACTGAGAACCCCCAGGTCGCCCAAAACCCTATGGCTCCCCACAGGGTCCTGCCCTATTGCTGGAAGGGTGTGATTCTAGAGCAGAGAGCTGCCATCAGGAAAGTACAGGAGGTGCAACACCATGAAAAGGAGGCACAGCGCCAGACCGAACAAGCACTGGATACCAAATGGGAAAGCCAGCCCATGTGCTTGGCCCAGGCAGCAATGGAGCTAGAAGAGCAGGAGAGGGAGCTGTGTGCTGAATTTCGGAGGGTACTAGGCTCCTTCAACCAGTAGCTGGCTAAGGAGCAAAAAGACCAGTGAGTTCTAGGGGGTGGCAGCAGGGATGAATGCCAAGGGAGGGTGGAGACGGATGGCAAGGGCCAGGGAGAGAGGGAAAGCCCATCACCTGAGGCCTCTGGATTTCTATCTGAATTCAATAATCTACACCAATCACCCTACAGCCCAATATCACTTGCAATTCAACACCAGCAGCCGCTGAGCTCTGGATGGTCATCTCTCCCTCCTCCATCAATCAAGCTCACAGAGGCTGAGTCAAGAGAGGAAGATGATCCATTTCCCAGTGGGAGAGCTGAGCCAGCACCCCCACCTTTGACCCTAGGTAATAAAGTTATTCACTAAAATCAAGGCCACGTGTTGTAATAGGACACAAAAGGTGTGAGGTACTGCCTTTCCCGCCCCACCCCTGGGCTCTGAGCATGCAACCCTGTCAGAGTCTTCACCCATTCACCTTTCTTCCCCATGCCAGTTCCCCCAGCACACAGTGCTGCTCGCTCCCCTGTGAGAAAGAGACTTTATTAGGCACGAAGGGTGACTGGTGGGCAGAGGTTACAAAATGGCTACTGGGCTTCCTCCCAAGCTGGAGTAGAGTACTCCAGGAAGAGGAGGGACAGAGGAGCCTGTGTTTTCTCTGCCTTCCCCCTTCAAGGCTGCATGCGGATGGCCCCATCCAGCCGGATGACCTCTCCATTGAGGAATGGGTTCTCGATGATGGCCTGTACCAGATGAGCATACTCAGCAGAGTCACCCAGTCGGCTGGGGAAGGGCACCTGGCTGGCCAGGAAGTTGCGCACTTTATCTGGGAGGGTGGTCAACAGCGGAGTGCCAAATAGGCCTAGACAAGACAACCAGAGTCAGAGACCCACCCTCGCTTTCATATTTACCTGGTCCCTCCTCACCTTAACCCTACTTGTGGTGCTTCCCTATGCCCAGAGATAGAAGGCTGCTGCTGTTTAGATGGTAAATACCTTCCCCTCTCAATTGCCCACAGATCCCATCCAATCCCAGGTGTGGCAGGGAGGGGATATGTCTACCTGGAGCAATGGTCATCACCCGGATGCCCATGGGAGCCAGATCCCGAGCAATGGGCAGTGTCATGCCCACTATGCCCCCCTTGGAAGCAGAGTATGCAGCTTGTCCAACCTGGAGAAGGAGTGTAGGTCACAGGGGGAAGGGGCCCCAACAAGTCACCAAGGCACAAGCCTTGCCCCTACTCACACACCTGGCCCTCAAAGGCAGCTACACTGGCTGTGTTGATGATGACCCCACGTTGGCCTCCCTGGTCTGGTTCATTCTGGCCCATCTCACCAGCTACCAGGCGGATCACATTGAAGGTGCCTATGAGATTCACCTGGAGGACCAGTAGAGACATGGTGTAGGACCTAAAGCAGAAGCAGTCTTTTGTCCCCTAAAAGCTTTGGGGACACCCACAGCCAGATACTTCTTACTACTACCCCTGGAGAACCTCTAAGGCCTTACATTGAGAACTCGCTGAAAGTCCTCCAAGGTATGGGCCTGGCTCTTCTTTAAGTTGTATGTCTTGCTGGCCACTGCAATGCCTGCACAGTTGACTGCCACATCCACACGGCCAAACTTTTCTTTTGCTAGAGTCAGGGCTGCTTGCACGTCCTTCTCTGAGGTCACCTTCAAAGGGAGAAGTGGAGAAGGTATTCATCTCCCATCACACACATACCACTAAATCTTGAGGAGGGGAGGGCAAGGCAGGTTCACTCTTTGAGTGACAAGAGAATTGTGTAAGCAAGGGAGAGGCCAGGAGAAAGAAAACTCGAGAGTGGGACAAAGGTGAAAATGTTAGGTAATACAGAGCAGTGTTTCAAAACATTTTTGAAATCCATACCCTCTTCTGATAAATTCACATACCCCTGGAGATTCTCAACTGCTGTGGATCAGAGAAGTTTTGAGAATTATTGATATGAAGATAAACTAGCTTTTTTGTACCCGTACCTGCTAAGATAATTTTGTCAAGCTTTACTTCCTGTAGCTTGTTTCATGAAAAGTTTTTTGACTTTGTAAATATAAAATTACAGGGCACAATATGCATTTTCAAACTATACATACTTCTTTGAGGAGATTCTGATATGGCCAATTCCCAACCCCTCCGTTGTGAAACCCAGCTTTAGAAATTCCTTACTGCAGGCGTTTTGAAAATGGCTCAGGCCAAAAGGGAAAAGGAGATGGGTCCACTGCCCACATAGACGGTACCCTTATGAAAAGGGACCCCATGGGAGAGGTGAGGTAATCCCACTTACGTCCGCTGGGGCAAAGGCGCAGTTCTTCCCTAACTTCTTGGCCTGGGTCTCCCCATCCGAGTTGGGCAGGTCGAGAAGTACAGCAGTGGCCCCCTGCCCCACCAGTCGCTCCGCCGTGGCCAAGCCGAGGCCCGAGGCTCCACCGGTTATTACGGCGACCAGACCCTGTGAAGAGGGGCACGGTCAACAACTATACTGTACAGACCACCCCCACCCTTGCATCTGCCCATTTTCCAGGCTTCTGCGAGGGAGGCTCCTGGTCACCCCTGCGGTTTGACCCAGATGTGCCTCCTCACTTTAACGATGGGACCTCTGGGTGTCTCATCCCCCAGAAGCCCATCCAGACACCCCGCATGCACGTGCCCCAGAGAGTTGACCTTCACCTCCCGAGGCCAACCGCCGCAATAGCAGGCCTCGATAAGAGTAACCCTTTCTGCCAGCACCGATCTCTCCCCCCTAGTTCTACGGCCGCGCCGTGCCAGCAGGTGCAGCGGGGCAAGAAGCAGGGACGAAGACCCGGTTACCTTCACGCTCCGACACGCAGCAGCCATCTTGCGCTGGCCTCTCTACAAGCAGGACTGCCGGGCGCTCGCTGGTTGGCCGAGGCAGAGCCGCGGGGCGGGGCCGGCGAGGCTGGCTGTCCGCGGCTAAGGACAAACGGCGAGTGCCGGCGGCTAGCGTCCAAGACCCGAGAGCAGGCCTGGGCAAGGTCCCGGCCGAGAGTTATTTCACCCGGGGGAGAAAACAACGAGTAGCAGCATCGCACCACCACAACCTCCGGCCTTTGGGCAGACGGCCAGCTCCGCTGCGGGGAGGGGGACAGGAGATTGAGCGTGTGTACCTTACTCCTCGGAAAAAGCCTCCATTCAACATTCATATGTTTATATCTGAGAGACTCCTATATGCCAGGCTCTGTGAGGGGCACTGGGGATAACCAGAGGAATAATAAAAGGTTCATGCCTTACGAGAGGGAAGTTGGAAAAAGTTCAATTGGAAAAAGAGATAATTACAGTACAGACACACGAAGGAAGGGACAAAGAACCAGATTCTAGAACCCAGACATGGATATCCAAAGATGGAGATTCTGAGAGCCATGTACAGAGAAACATGTCAAGGAAGAGATTGAGAGGAACAGAGATGACCGACAGATTCTCAGAGATAGGATGTGGGGAGCCATTAAGAGAGAAGCTAGGAGGGACGTCTCTGGCGGTCCAGTGGTTCAGACTTCGCCTTCCATTGCGGGGGGTGTGGGTTCGATCCCTGGTAGGGGAGCTAAGATCCCACATGCCTCGCAGCCAAAAAACCAAAACATAAACAAAGAGAGAAGCTAGGAGACAGACATTCTGAGACAGCTGCTGAGAAGCACAAACCCAAATAGGCATAAACAGAGAAGCCAAAAACATCTTTCATCAGGTCAGCCTTTGCTACTGTCTTCTTTGTCTAACCTATTTTAAACCCCAAAGCCCAGATCAGATTAGAAACATTTCAGATTGGACCTCAACGAGAGACTGTCATTTAAGACCCAGAACATCCTAGAACATCTTTTAACCAGTATCCCAATTAGAATCCTGAGCCCACCTAATCTACCTAATCTGATTTCTTTCTATGGAAGTATACTTCTCCCCAAACCAAGGTCTTCAGACCATAACCTTAGTCTACATTTTCAGCCTCATTCGGTTGTATGTTTAATCTATCTGAAGTATCTCCCTTTGTGTTTTCCCATCCAGGAAGACTTCCCTCTGGGCCTCCTAAATGTTGACCACCGCCATACTCATGGACACTACACCATATTCATCAAAGGATTTAATACCAGATTCACAATCTTTCTAACAACATGAAGCCCCCCAGCAGTCTATAGCACTCTTCACTGAGCCCAGTATGCTCCAACCACAGTGCCCTCTTTGTGTTCTTCTTTGTTTTGTTTTTTAATTTTTATTGGAGTATAGTTGATTTACAATGTTGCATTAGTTTCAGGTGTACAGCAAAGTGAATCAGTTATACATATACATATATCCACTGTTTTTTTAGATTCTTTTCTCGTATTGGCCATTACAGAGTATTGAGTAGAGCTCCCTGTGCTATACAGTAGGTTCTTATTATTTATCTATTTTATATATAGTAAGTAGTGTGTATATGTTAATCCCAATCTCCCAATTTATCCCTCCCCCCTGTGTTATCTTTGAATTAGCTATTCCCTCTGTTTGAGATGCTCGCCCCCGATCTTTGCATGACTGTATTTGTTGCTGTTGTTGTTGTTTGGTCATTCAGAGCTGAGCTTAAATGTCACCTCCCCTCCCGGAACTCTCAAGCTGTAAACCACCTAGTTACTATCCCATTGGCTTGGAAGATGTCATCAAGAGGACGTGACCTCTGATTGACCACAGAGCTGGACCCAGGCATTGGGAGACTCCTTACCCCCTCCTCTGTCCTTGGAATATATCCACCATTCCCACAGGTGGAGCTGTTTTAAGGATGCAGCCTTGAAAGAGTAAGGTGTTGAGACCATCTGGACTGAATACATGACTGAACCCCCTTAACGCCTCTATATAAACTTTTAAGATTCTGGCAGGTGGGTGTGGAGATCTACTTGCCTTTCGGCCACCCAAAACAAACCTTGGAAGTTCCCTTGCTCATTAAATCTGCCACCTACCAATGCGGAGTGGTCTGCCTCTTTCTTCAGTTTCTCCTTGCCCTCCCTGTTCAGGGGCCAGTTTTTGAATCAACACATTGCATGTTTGAATTCTCTGCATAGCACTTACAGGCCCATCATCTTTTTTCCGAACTTGGGGCCAGATATGCTTTGGAATTCAGAATTTTTTCAATTTTAGAAAGGAAGACATGTACCCTATATTACATAACTCTATATACCGCATATACTCTATATTACATAACTACTTAGAAAGGTCTGGAGCATCACTTATAATTGAACATTAATTTCTAGAGTCAAAAGTATGAAAATTCACACTGAGTGAATCAAGACTACAAATAACCTCATGCTACTTCAGATCAGGTTTTGTCACCTAACGAGTTTGGGCTCCAAAGTATGAAAAAACAACCTATACTTTTCAGAACTTTTGGCATTGTGGAATTGTGCCTCAGAGGCTTTTGAGTCTTGTCTAACCTGGCCTCGTCTGTGTGTGTATTTGTGTTGTTCTCCCTGTGCTGGAAGGTAAACCCCATGGCAGCAGGGTCTTGTCCTGCTGGTTTACCTCTTGGCTACCTAATGCCAAGAACACTGCCTAGCGTGTACTAGACACTCAATGCGAATGAAGGAATGAATCAATCAATCGATCAGCCAATCTTGGAAGAATTTGCTGGCCCAACTTCATGATTCTTTCATCTGCTCAGCTCCAGGGACCTTCACCTCCTCTCTACTTTAACCACCTCTGTCTAAACTGCATTATTAACCTTGTCATGCCCTGGAATGACTCCCCCACATCTACACACCACTGTCTCTCACTCGGACTGTGTTCTCCCAGTCACCTCAGGTCTCCTCCTCTCCACCACTTCTTTTATCTCCTTGAACTCTGTTGATCTGTGGGCCTTTCTATTTTCTCCAGCCCAGCAGCCTCTTCCTACTTTTCTTCTGGACAGTGTAGACCCTCTCTCATTCCTCCTCTCTCTTTACCATTCTCACCAGTGCCCTCAACCCATTTACCCCTTGGCATTCTACCAATTCACCTCCTTGACTTTTCAACAAAGGCTGTGAAGCCAGAGGTCTGGGTTTGAA
The DNA here is from genome assembly GCF_003031525.2 of Neophocaena asiaeorientalis asiaeorientalis. Lineage (NCBI taxonomy): Eukaryota > Metazoa > Chordata > Mammalia > Artiodactyla > Phocoenidae > Neophocaena > Neophocaena asiaeorientalis. The sequence continues at coordinate 165,596 of NW_020174574.1, read as the reverse complement.
TCTCAGCTTCATCATTTACTAGCTGGATGACCTTGGGCAAGCTACTTTACTGTTGTGCCTCATTATCCTCTTCCATAAAATGAGTGTAATCAAAGCACCTCCTTTGTAGGGTTGTTAGGAATAAATGAGTTAACAACTACATAAGGAAAAGAAAAAGGTACTTAAAACAGTACAGGGCCTTTAGGAAGAGCTATGTAAATGTTAGCTACTGTTACTCTTCAGAGCAGTGTCTCTTAGCCTTTTTTATGCTAAGAACACTTCTGGCAATCTGGTGAAGTCTAAGGAACCCCTTCCCAGAATAATGCATGCATGAGATAAATAAAGATTACAAAAGAGATACTATTACCAAAATAAGAAAGACATCTGTAATGTAGTTATATAAGTGCTTCTTTATTAATACATTAAATACCAAACTCTATCAACAGGTCTAGTGACTACCATGATTTCAAATAGTGATGTAATTTTGAGAGATCTGCAACAGCCATGATATGCTATGAAAATCTGATTTCTATTGGTGACAAAGCCACAGGTACTGCTAATACTACTGTAGTTCGTTACCCACATGCCCTAGAAGGACATACTATATATCTGTTGGTGATAGTGAAAATAAAGATGCAATTCCCACTCCCACCTCCAAGTCCACGGGCTCCTTGAATTCTCTCTACAGACTCTGAAAGGGCTGTGGACCCTGGGTTAAGAACTACTGCATTTAAAGCAAACAGAGGCTATTGGGTGAACACTTCCTCTCTTTTCACCTCCAACCTTGTCTCTACCCACACTCTTCTTTCCTTGGGTCTCAGGGAAGAGAGGTCCTGTCTGAGGCTTGCCCTTCCCACTGGGCTCTGGATCCCAACCCCTCCCACTTCCTTGGGGATTTGTGCCATTGAGCATCCCCTCTCTTATTGTTCGCGCCTCTGTCTGAAGATAATTAGAAAATAGGGAACAGGACTTCCCTCGTGGTCCAGTGGTTAAGACTCCACGCTTCCACTGCAGGGGCATGGGTTCGATCCCTGGTCGGGGAGCTAAGATCCCACATGCTACACCACATGGCGCCGCCAAAAAAAAAAAAAAAAAAGGAAACAGAGCAAACTCAACTTTTGCACACACTCATCAGTTAGGGTGCATGAGGGCCAGAGGTGAGCAAAGAGTCATGTCAGGGACACCAGAACCAGCAACATCCAGCATTACCCAGGGGGTATTAGCTCTACCAGGAGGTGAGCGAAGAACAACGGTGGTCTTCACTCCTGGGAGATAAAAACCACAGGATAACCCATTTAACCCTCGTGGGCGCCTGCAGTTATCCCTGCAAAGGCAGAGCTGCACTAGCTCCGACTCTGAGGTGACATTGGCAAATATAAAGGCCCCCAGCTGATGAGTATGGAGAGCATCTGAAGGTGTGCCTGTAATTTCCGAGTGAGTTGGGGCACAATTCAAATGAATGGTTTAAATTCTGAAGGAGTGTGTGGGATGTGAGAATGACTGTGATGTTTACCTGAGAGCATGCTGAGGACCCATGCTAGCTGAATGTTTATCATTTGAATAAATGGGTCTGATGTCTAAATGAGCCTGTTTGATGCCAGCCTAAGGTCATGATGACTTTACCTTTGCCCAAATCAATGGTCATTGTTCAACCTTTGTGTAATCAGGACTTTCTGGCTGCATCTGACATGGTTGATCACTTCCCCCTCCTAGAAACCACCCCTTGGCTTCCATGACACCTCACTTTCCTGGTTCCTCCTGCTTCTTCTTGGCCTTCTGCCTGAGCTCATCCATCTCCTGGTTTCAATATTGCCTCTCTGCTGAAGACTTCCTAATCTCCAGGCTTACCTTTTCCACCAAATTTCAGAATGAGATAGCCAATTATTTGCTGGCCCCCTACACCAGATGTCCCTTAGGCACCTCCAACACATGTCCTAAACTAAACTCAGTCCTTGCCTCCAACATCTGTTCTATCTCAGTTGGTAGCAATACCATCTTTCCAGACTCCAAAGCTGGACACTGGGAATGATGCCCTCTTCACTCCATCTAATCAATTGCCAAATCCTGTTGATCTAACTCCTACATACGTCTTAAATCTGGCACTTCCTCTCTCCCATCTTCCTACTATCACTGTCCAAAATCTCTTGCCTGTACTATTATAACTAGTGAGATCCTACTGTTGTCACTCTTGAAAGGATCCTCCAAGAAGCCAGAAGAAACCTCTTCCTAAAACTAAAATTTTATTATGTTACCCCCCTCCTTGCTTTAAACCCTTTGAGTGGTTCTCCCCCACTTTTAGGGCTCTCCATAAGTTGCTGCATTCTGACTGTCTGACTTCAGCCTGTATAACACTGTACTTTCCAGCAGTGACGAGTGACTTGATACCCCCCACAGTAGTGCTGCCAGATGAGATACAAGATGCTCAGTAATGAAATTTGAATTTCACATAAACAAAAAATAATTTTTAGCATAAGTATCTCCCATGGGACATACATATACTAATATTATTTGTTAATAATTAAAATTATTTGTTATTTATCTGAAATTCATATCTGAGTGGGAATCCTCTATTTTTAGTTGCTAAATATGGCACCCCTACCCCACAGATAACCTCCAGGATGGTGAGATATTCCTCTTCAGGCTCCCACGGCTCTCTATGCCCACCTCTGAACCAATACAGTACTTACCCTCCTGAGAGATCAGGGATGTATTCTTATCTCTTTATCCTTCATTTGCCATACAGGGCCTGGCGCAGAACAGACGGCAGTTTGCTGAGTGAATTAATGCATATGTGTGACATCCCAATAAACCTGCATCATTTGGTGGAATCGATGTGTTGTGATCAGTACACAGCATCAGTTCCACTTGTAGCTACCTTCCCTTCACAGACTTGGAAGAATTACCTCATGGTTTACATATCCACCCAGCAGGCGAGCTAAAAAGCTGGGAGTCATCTGCAGGCTTAGTGAAGCCATTACATGACCAGTTGGGTTTGTTTTTTGTTTGGAGGGGAGGAGTGGGAGGGAGACAACAGTATTCTGGCAATATGGAGGTCGAGGAAGGCAAAGAGGACGGGAGCAAGGGAGGAAGTGGGGAAGGAAGGGAAAGGGATGTGGGCAGCCGGTGGGAAGGCAGGAAAGCGAGCAAGCACGCATGAAGAACCAGGAGAACCAGGAGCCAGCTGGCGCCGGAGCGAGCAGTGACAGCCGCCGCCCGCAGGGGGCGGGAGCCGGGAGGAGGGAGGCTCCGGCAATGCGGGTGGAAGCGTTCTTCTCCCTCCGGGCTCCTCATCATCCCTCCTCCAGGCGGCGCGGAACACCCCCGCCCCACTCCTGGTCAGAGGCGAACACAGGGGCTGGCCCTCTCAGGGCCTCCCAGCTCTCCGCTAAGGACTTAGACTAGTTTCTCCAACAACTCTGCCGGCCCCCAAATCCCCTCCGCGCCCGCCCGGGTCGAGTTAGGAAAGACTCGGAACAGAATAAAGGGTGTGAGGGAGATGAGTCAGCCCGGGCGGGGCGGCAGTGCCAGTGAAACCCCCGCCAGTGTGACTGGGCGACACCCAGAAGTGGCGGGCCCGCGGGGGCAGGGGTGCCCATTCCGGGTGCGAGACTTTAGAGGCCCTGTCTGTGATAAGTCTTGACCATGCACCCACTGAAGGGGCGGCTGGAGGCTGTGGGATCTGGGTCGAGTCTTCTTCGTCTTCCGGCCTCAGTTTCCTCCGCAATCAAGTGGGAATACAAATACTCGCTTTATCCTAGTGTATCATGTCTGGTATAAAAGGTGTCAGTCAGTAGTAACTCGTGCTTAGTGCTTGTGCCCTCCACCCTAGGCCACCTGCGCCATGTGAGACTGTCCCATTGGCGGGGATATGGGACACAATGGGGGAGACCCTGATCCATAGGCACAGGTAGCCCAAAGGTGGCTCAGGCCCCCAAAGAGACTGGCGAAGGGGCTCGTTAGGAGGGAACCCAAAGAGTCCAGCGAAGGGGATCGGCAGGGGACAAGTTCCCCTTTTATTTCTGCCACTCCCAGGTGGGGAAGAAGAGTCGCCTGCTCTGGAACCAAGTATTGGAGGGCGATGTACAGGCTGCACCCACTCTAAGCAAGTGAACAGATTCAATATGCTTGTTACTCACTCATTCTTTTTCTTTATTAGAGGGGTTGCTAGCTAGCTAAACGGAAGGATTCACACTAAGATTCCAATACGGGGCTGTCCTATAGTCCTGACTGAGTGTGGGAAGACCGGACCCAGGGAGAGGAAGGAGGGCGGCAGGGGGCTCGGAGGTGGACAAGTATAGCTTCGCCACCACTCACTCAGCCCATCTTCCCTTCTGGAGCGGTGCACAGCATCTGCGCATGCGCTATTCCCCCCCCCCCGCCCTCCAGCGGGGTCGAGCTGGCCTCCGTGGAGGTGCTGTCCGTGCATGCGCGGCCCGCTCATGTGCTCCCAGTGGGGTCGGAGAGTCCCTTGAGGAGCTGGAGGTGCTGTTGAGGGGAGGATTGCGGCCCAACTCATAGGGGGTGGCTGTTAGGAGATGTGGACAAAGCGGCGTGTGACAGCGACAGGTCACAGAGAGAGGAGGAGGAGAAGTGCGGCCGCTCTGGGCGGTTTAGGCAGGCGCAGAGCCCTCAGGGGTAGACAGGCACTAGTGGTTGCTCCTTTCTCCCGGATTGCAATTTGCGGGCCCCTGGGGAGGCAGAAAACCAGAAGACGGAAGGGGGTGGGTGTGTTAGACCCGGAGGAAAGCCCTCTCGATCCCGTCCTCACATCTCCATGCCCTAGAAGGGACTCAATCTTAGGTCCAGTGGACCCCAGATCATCCCCCCGAGGAAAAGCTAAATTTGGACAGTAACCGCGCCGGACCCCACCCCCAGTCTTTCGGCCAGTTCCAGGGGCTCACACCACGCGCTGGGGGACTTTGAGTTGAAAAGGGGGTCCCTGGGGCAGGGCAGGGTTGAAAATTGCTGTGGAGTCGTCTCTGTGGCCTAGGAAAACCGCTGCTTCCTCACTGGCCACTGAGGTCGAGGAAGATCCCAGATACGACCAGCCAGCGCCTAGAGGAGTGACTTCAGACCACCGATCAGGCAGTGAAGACTGGAGGAGATTCAAATGGCCCAGTGGGAGACTGGGTTAATGACTCTGACCTCTGACCCCCAGACCCCTGTAAGGAAAGGGAAGGAAGCCTTCGGCTGCTCCAGCTGCAGGTGTGAAGTCACCGAGGCTCCAGGGACCTTGAAGCCTGATGCTTATGAATGAGGATCCCTAGGCCCGGTCACACTATTTATCACTTATATATGACGTTATATATGGTGTTGTGTGTGTTGTCGTGAGGACTAACAGAGTAAATACACTCAAAGTGAGTGTATTTACTCTGTTAGTCCTCACAACAACGCTATGAGGTAGGGATTACAATCATCCCCAGTTTACAGATGAAGAGAGTGCTGAGAAGTTAAGCCACTTTCCAAAGTCACATAACTAGTAAGGAGCAAAGCAGGACTTGAAACTCAAGGCAGTCTGGCTCCAGAGTCTGCACTCCTAAGAGCACAAGCTATAGGCTCTGGGTAAGAGGCCAGATAATAGAGACCCAGTAAAAGGTCAAGTTTGGAACTCGTTTCTTGGGCACCTTCTCTCACACTATTGTGCTTCTCTCACACCATTTCAGTCTTCGTAACAATCCTGTGAAGAAGGAATTGCTTGGTAACGGAGAAAAAGAGAGGTTCCATATCCTGCCCCAGATTACACAGATAGTAGTTGGACCAAGTTGATGAAGCAACTTTTTTTTTTAAATGAAACACCTTTTCATTTATTTATTACATATTTTTGGTTGCATTGGGTCTTTGTTGCTGTGTGTGGGCTTTCTCTAGTTGCGTCAAGAGGGGGCTACTCTTTGTTGTGGTGCGCGGGCTTCTCATTGCGGTGGCTTCTCTTGTGGAGCGCGGGCTCTAGGCACGCAGGCTTCAGTAGTTGTGGCATGTGGGCTCAGTAGTTGTGGTGCACAGGCTTAGTTGCTCCGTGGCATGTGGGATCTTCCTGGACCAGGGATCAAACCCATGTCCCCTGCAATGGCAGGCAGATTCTTTCTTTCTTTCTTTAATTAATTAATTTATTTATGGCTGCGTTGGGTCTTCGTTGCTGCGCGCGGGCTTTCTTCTAGTTGCAGCGAGCGGAGGCTACTTTATGTTGCAGTGCATGGGCTTCTTGTGGTGGCTTCTCTTGTTGAGGAGCACGGGCTGCGCGGGCTTCAGTAGTTGTGGCACATGGGCTCAGTAGTTGTGGCTCACGGGCATAGTTGCTCCATGGCACGTGGGATCTTCCCGGACCAGGGCTCAAACGTGTGTCCCCTGCATTGGCAGGCGGATTCTTAACCACTGCACCACCAGGGAAGTCCTGATGAAGAAACTTGATTCAGGTAACAAGTTAACCAAGACAAATTATGAGACTAAAATCTAGGTCTCCTGTCTCACAATCTTGGGGTCTGTATGGTCAGACCACTGAAGATGGCTGTTCCCTTGCTCTCTGTACGTCCCCTGCTCGACCAGTGCCTGCTTCACCTATCCCCTACTCACATGACTGATCATCCTACATACTTGCCCCAGGCCCCAGCTACTGACGAATGTTCTTATCAGTGGGGCAATGAGGGGCATGCTCCTCTGCTAGTTTCCCTGGTAACCGATGAGCCAACCTGACGTCAATTCCCCCTATAACTGGCAATCTCCCCTTCCCCCGGAGCAAAGATTGCAGCTATGTCCTGCCCGCCATCCGCAGCACACGGGACCTTGCTTCAGACATGTAAGATCCCCCCATCCATTAAACCACTGATGTCCCTGTCTCAGACTCTGGGCTCTTTCTTCAGTCTTGAAGCTGGGCAAGCACAGGGCTTATAGGTCTGCGGGGTGCAGCCCAACAGGGTCTTTTTACTATATTCATTTTAACAAACATTTATTTGTTCATTCAGCAAATGTTTGTTGTGTCTGTCATTCTTGGAGACACTTAGGATTCAGCAGTGAACAAAACAGACGTGGTCTCTGTCCCTGAGTCTCTGAGGGAGGGTGACGGTGGAGAGTGTCAAAGATCAACAAAGTTGGACTTTAGTTAAAGCAGTGAAAACAGATTTTGTTCAGTAACTACTGACAGTAGGGGAAAGAGCTGAGCTCCGTTCCAATTTGTGCAGGGTGTTTTAAAGGGAGAATGAGAGAGGAGGGAGGAGGAGGAAGCAGGGGCTCAAGTAGAGTGAGGGAAAGTGAAAAATTACAAAAAGCAGGTAAGAGGGTTGGTCAGTGTAAGAGCAATTATGTTGCTCAAAAACTAGGTTCGCCTCTTGGTGGGTGTCAAGCCAAAAGATACAACCAAGTCAAAGAGCAGGAGAAGGAAGGATTTATTACTTGCAGCAAATAAGGAGAACACTGGGGATTTTTTCCAAAGCGGTATCTCCCCGAACAGCAAAATTGGGGAAGTTTTAAGCTAAGGGTGCATGCATATTCATGAAGGGGATTGGGCCGTGTATGCATACACATGGAGGGGCTTGATCAGAGGAGATTTCAGCATAGAATTGGGGCAAAGGTTGTCAGAGTCCAAGCTATAGTTGAAGTCATGACGTCAGCAAAGGTCAGCATCATCATCCTTTAGGTTCCAGTTGACCTGGTGGTTGAGCACTCGAGGGGGTTTGAATTCTGCAAAACAGCTCAAGAAGGTGCTTCAGGCTAATCTTTACCCTTGAAACAGAACTGGGAGTCTTTACAACTGATTTATTATCTTTGCTATTATTACTTCTCTTGCCTTACAACAGTTTGTTCTTTTGTTCCCTTAAGATCATTATTACTGAGACCTGTTCAAGGGCAAGCATTGTGGCCAGGCTTAGATCACAAAATGGTTTAGGCCTAAAATGGCTTCTCTCTCTCTTTTTTTTTTATTGAAGTATAGTTGATTTACAATGTTGTGTTAGTTTCCGGTGTACAGCAAAGTGATTCAGTTATACATACATATATATATTTTTCATATTCTTTTCCATTATGGTTTATTACAGAATATTGACTATAGCTCCCTGTGCTATACAGTAGGACCTTTTGTTTATCCATCCTATATATAATAGTTTGCATCTGCTAATCCCAAACTCCTAGTCCTTCCTTCCCCCACCTCTCCTCCCCCTTGGCAACCACAAGTCTGTTCTCTACATCTGTGAGTCTGTTTCTGTTTCATAGATAAGTTCATTTGTGTCATATTTTAGATTCCACATATAAGTGATATCACATGGTATTTGTCTTTCTCTCGCTCTCTCTTTTTTTGGCATGCCGCATGGCTCGAGGGATCTTAATTCCCCGACCAGGGATTGAACCTGGGCCCTCGGCAGTGAAAGTGCCGAGTCCTAACCACTGGACTGCCAGGGAATTCCCTGTCTTTCTCTTTCTTGATTTACTTCACTTAGTATGATAATCTCTAGGTCCATCCATGTTGCTGCAAATGGCATTATTTCATTCTTTTTTATGGCTGAGTAATATTCCATTGTATACATATACCATATCTTTTTTGTCCATTCATCTGTAGATGGACATTTACGTTGCTTCCATGTCTTGGCAATAGTAAATAGTGCTGCTATTTCTCTGAATATATGCCCAGGAGTGGGATTACTGGATCATATGGCATCTCTTTTTAGTTTTTTGTTTTTTGAGTGAAAGCAGATTTATTCAGGGAAATACATACTCCATAGACAGAGTAGGCCATCTCAGAAGGTGAGAGCTCTTTTTGGTTTTCTAAGGAACCTCCGTATTTTCCATAGTGGCTGCACAAATTTACATTCCCACCAACAGTGTAAGAGGGTTCCCTTTTCTCCACCCTCTTCAGCATTTGTTATTTGTAGACCTTTTAACAATGGCCATTCTGACTGGTGTGATGAAATGGCTTCTTTTTTTAATAGTTTTTTATTTTTATTAATTATTTGTTTATTTATTTATTTTGGCTGCATTCGGTCTTCATTGCTGTGCACGGGCTTTCTCTAGTTGAGAAAATGTATTTTATTTTGCTTTAAAAATGTTTATATCTTTCTGTTGTATAGTTACTTTATTATCTTCTTTTCAAATGTG
>NW_020174574.1:124436-156415 GCF_003031525.2 Neophocaena asiaeorientalis asiaeorientalis | reverse complement strand
AAAACACCCCCAGTTTTATCAAACCTTCACATTTTGTCATAGTTAGTTCAGATTTGGCTTTTAATTTTTTATCTATTTAATTTTATTATTTTTCCTTTTGGCCATGCCCCTCGGCTTGTGTGATCTCAGTTCCCCGACTAGGGATTGAACGGCACTGAAAGCACCGAATCCTAACCACTGGACCACCAGGGAACTCCCCAGATTTGGTTTTTTAAAGAGAGCATTAACAATACAGTTGAATCCCCCTCAGCAATTCCCCAGGCGCATCCCCTTCTTCCCCCAGTGACCACTGTCCTGAATTAGGAATTTTTCATGTCCATGCATGTCTCATTATTTTGCAAACATGATATAGTCTTTTTTTTTTTTGGCTGTACTGCGCAGCTTGCAGGATTTTAGTTCCCCGAACAGGGATCGAACCTGTGCCACCTGTAGTGGAAGCTCAGAGTCCTAACCACTAGATCACCAGGGAATTCCTGATATAGTCTTGTTTTGCATGAGTGGTATTAACATTGTGTGGCCCCTATGCTGGTCGTGCAGCTCTAGATATTCCCTACATCTCCACAGAGCTCTCTAGCACCCAAAGAACTTTAGGGTCCAATATTTCCTGTGCTCCTCACACAAGCCTCTTAAGAAGGCAGAACAAGTGTTATGATCCCCAATTCGACTCAAGAGGAAACAAAGATCCAGAGTGAAGGGCCAAGACCACAAAGGGGCAGAGGTCCAGGCTCGCTGCCGGCTTTCCCAGCTCAGTGCGGTTTCCACTACTCAGTTGCCATGAGGGTCGTATCAACGCAATAAGTATGAACGACTGGAGAACAAGCCAGTGAGAGGGAGAGGAGAGGAGCGTGGAGACAAGGGTAGGAAGGAGGAAAAAGTAAAAGGGCAGAGCCGGTGGCGAGAGCTGTATGGCTTTAAATCTACCAGTGGCTCTCAACCTTGACCACTCTTTGGGATCGCCTGGGGAGCTTCAAGAAACACTGATGCTTGGAACCCTCCCCCAGAGATTCTAATGTAACCGGCCTGCCAGGCGTCCTGAGCAGCAGGATGTTGAAAAGCTCTCCAGCTGATTTTTTAATGTATAGCCTAGGTGAGGACAATTGACTAAGCAAAGCAATTTGTCAGGCAGTGAATTGGTTGAGGGGGTGGTACTGAAAGGCTGGCTTGTTAACCTTAATAAGATCTTAGACCTCAAAGCCTGGCTTGATAATACAATGTAAATAAGGTATTGAGATCTTAGCCCTAGAGTCTATGGACAGAAATGGGCTAAAATGAAATAGGTGATATAAACCGGTTTCCTCAGTGATGTTCATACTAGTCTTAGATTATTTTGTTCAGTTATCAGGGCTTTAACTTGAAGGAAGGGAAGACCAGCAATTTTCAGAATGAATACCCCCACAGAGTATTAGAATTCGTCAAACATTCTCTAAGTACTTCCTTTGTTCAGGGTCTGTGCTATAGGGAAGTAAGAGAGATGGAAAAATCACAATCCTTGCCCTCCAGAAGCTCAGACTAACTGGCAACCCAGACAAATATACGACAATTAACACAATGTGCTGAGTGTTAGAAATAAGTTCAAAGTGTGAGAGAACAGAGGGCAGAGAATACCTAACTCTACATCAGGGAGACTAGCAGAGGGGCTCAGAGTAGGCTTCACAGGAGTGCTGCATGAGCTGGGTCTTGAAGGATGAGTAGGAGTTGGTTAAGTGTGTGGTTGAGGCTGGGGGTTTGGAAGAGCATTGCAAAGGCTGAGGCATAAGTGCAGCTGCAGGAGGGCAAATAGTTTGGTATGGTACAAGCACAGGGAATAAATATGTGGTGGGGTAGAACTTTATCCTGTAGGCAGCAGGAAATCATCAAATGGAGGAGTGTGCGGAGAAAAGCAAGGTCCTTATGGAGGCGAGGGCATCTAAATTAGGTCTTGGAATATGAGCAGAAATTCAACAGGCAGGGATGTGGGATGGAGAAGAAGGTTTCCCAAGTCGGGGTGGGAGTGGGACGGGGAATAGTGTGAGGAAAGGTGTGGAGGCAGGAACGAGCCTGACGTGTGTCAGGTGCATTGAGGGAATCCATAATCTGGTAGGCATGATCACAATCATCTGGGGTGTCGTTTAAAAATGTCAATGCCTGGGCTCCACTAACCCACTTCCCTAGAGATTCTGATTTATATGGTCTGGGGTGGGGGTGGGGCCCAGGCCTCAGTATTTTTTTTAAAATCCCTGTGATCCTAATACACAGTTGGGCTTGAAAGCCACAGCTGTAGGGAAGTTGTTGAGGACATGGGTAGGAAGGTAGGCTAGAGCCAGATACTTGTGATGATAAATGAGCTAACGTTTATTGAAAGTTAACTATGCACCAGGCACTCCATTAGTCCATTTTATCCTCATAACCCTATGAGGATAGGTACTATTATCCTGTGTTGCAGGTGAAGAAAGAATAATTTGACCAAAGTAAGTGGCAGGCAATCTGGCTTCAAAGCATATCCTCGAAGGATTTGTATTCCAGGCCAAAGAGCTTGGGTTTTCTTCTGTAACCATCTTTATTAGTTTAGTGAGTATCTGCCCAGAATACCTTTATGCATGTACAAACAAGTATGAATACATATTCCCCGTTTCTTACACAAAAGGTAGCATACTAGATACACTGTTTTGCATCTTGCTTTATTAACCATATATCCTGGAAATCTTTACAAATCAATACATAGAGAACTTTCTCATTCTCTTTTTACAGTTCCTGAGCATTTCTTTGTGTGTATGTACCATAATTTACTTATTCTTGAGTTGTCCTCTGTTTCTAACTATCAAAATGCTGTCATGAATAATCACATATGCATTGTTTTGTACATTTCCAGAAATGAAATTGCTGGGTCAAGGGGTATATGTGCATTTGTAATTTCAATGAATACTGCCAAATTTTTCTCCATAGGTCCTGTATTATTTTGCATTCCTACCTGCAGTGTATGACAGTATGTAGGCACATTATTTTTCATGAAATAAGTTTTACTAATCATTTCAAAGGTCAAAAAAATTGAAAATTTTCTAGCAGGACTGATCAAGAGAAAGAAGTGAGAATTCAAATTACTAACACCAGCTATAAAAATTAGGATATCACTACATATCCTACAGATATATGAAGGATAATAAGTAAATACAATAAACAACTTGAACAATTTGATATCTTACATAAAATGGGCAAGTTCCCCAAAAATAAAATGACTAAGATTGACATTAGAAGAAATAGAAACTCTTAATTGTTCTATAACTGTTAAAGAAGTTGGATTCAACAACATTCCCCCACAAAAAACTCTAGGCCCAGATGGCTTCACCAGTGAATGCTATCTAACAGTTAAGGAGGAAATATCAATCCTCCATGGTTATTTACAGAAAATGGAGAATAAGGGGATATATCTTACCTCATTTTATTTCAGCTTACTGTGACCAAAACTTGATTGTCTATACCTTCTCATGTTCATTTGGAGAGCTGTGTTTTTCAAGGAATTTACCTATTTTAATCTAAATTGTGAAATTTATTTGCATAAAATTGTTCATAACCATGTTTTAATACTTGCAATGTCTATAAGATCTGTAGTGAGGTCCTTTTTTAAAAAAATATTTATTTATCTATTATTATTTTTTTGGCCACACTGCACGGCATGCAGGATCTTAGCTCTCTGACCAGGGATCGAACCTGTGCCCCCTGCACTGGAAGCATGGAGTTTTAACCACTGGACTGCCAGGGCGGTCCCCTGTAGGGATGTCCTTTTTATTCCCGATATTTGTCATTAATATCTTCTCTCTTTATTCTTGATTAGTTTTTCTAGGTCTTTATCAATTTTTTTTATTTTTTAATTTATTTTATTTTTGGCTGTGTTGGGTCTTTGTTGCTTTGCGTGGGCTTTCTCTAGTTGCGGCGAGCAGGGGCTACTCTTCGTTGAGGTGCGCGGGCTTCTCATTGCAGTGGCTTCTCTTGTTGCGGAGCATGGGCTCTAGGCACCCGGGCTTCAGTAGTTGTGGCACGTGGGCTCAGTAGTTGTGGCTTGCGGTCTCTAGAGCACAGGCTCAGTAGTTGTGGCACACGGTTTTTTTTTTTTTTTTTTTTTTTGCTACTGCCTTGGAATTTCAGGCTTTTCTTTTCCCAACATATGCACTCAAGATTATAAAAATTTCTTTAAGGACCGCTTTGGCTGTACCCCCTAGTTTTCTAATTTCTAATTTGATTTCTACATTGACCCTTCTGTTATTTAGTGATGTACTACTTAATTTCCCAGCAGTTCTGGATTTTCTAGTTATCATATTGTTATTTATGATATCACATATTTCTACTATGATCAGAGAATGTGCTCTGAATTATTTCAATACTTTAAAATTTATTAAGCTTACTCTATAGCTCTGGATATGGCTAATTTTGGTAAATGTTCTATATGCATTTCAAAAAGTTTACTCTGTTTTCATTGGCTCTGGTGTCCTGTATATGTCAAATTTTTCTTTTAAAGGTGGGTGTTTTTCTTCTTTTAATTTTATTTATTTTTTGGCTGTGCTGGGTCTTCATTGCTGCGTGTGGGCTTTCTCTAGTTGAGGCGAGCGGTGGCTTCTCTTGCTGTGGAGCACGGGCCCTAGGCTCACGGGCTTCAGTAGTTGTGGCATGTGGGCTCAGTAGTTGTGGCACACGGGCTTAGCTGCTCCACGGCATGTGGGATCTTCCTGGACCAGGGCTTGAACCCGTGTCCCCTGCATTGGCAGGCAGATTCTTAACCACTGCGCCATCAGGGAAGTCCCTATGTCAATTATTAATAGTTGTTCAGGTATTTTATTCCTTCCAGATTCATGGAGTGGAACTGGAGATGTTTGGGTCTAAGTTTACGGGCCCAGCCGCTGCGCTGCATGTGGGATCTTCCCGGACCGGGGCACGAACCCGTGTCCCCTGCATCGGCAGGCAGACTCTCAACCACTGCGCCACCAGGGAAGCCCTAAGTTCTTATTTTTTATATTGAAGTATAGTTGATGTACAATGTAAGTTTCAGGTGTACAACATAGTGATTCAAAAATTTTAAAGGTTATACCCCATTTATAGTTATTATAAAATATTGGCTACATTCCCTGTGCTGTACAATATATCCTTGTAGCTTATTTATTTTATACATAGTAGTTTCTACCTCTTAATCCCCTACCCCTCTCTTGCCACCCCTTCCCTCTATCCACTGGTAACCACTAGTTTGTTCTCTGTATCTGTGAGTCTGTTTCTTTTTTGTTATATTTACTAGTTGTTTTATTTTTTAGATTCCACATGTAAGTGATATCATACGGTATTTGTCTTTCTTTGTCTGACATTTCACTTCATAATACCCTCCAAGTCTCTCCATGTTGTTGCAAATGGCAGAATTTCATTCTTTTTTATGGCTGAGTAGTATTCCATTGTATATATGTACCACATCTTCTTTATCCATTCATCTGTTGATGGACACTTAGATTGCTTCCATATCTTGGCTATTGCAAATAATGCTGCTATGAACATTGGGGTGCATGTATCTTTTCTAATTAGTGTTTTTGCTTTTTTTTTCAGTTAAATACCCAGGAGTGGAATTGCTGAGTCATGTGATAGTTCTATTTTTGTTTTTTTGAGAAAGCTCCATGCTGTTTTCCATAATGGCTGCACCAATTTATATTCCCAACAACAGTGTACAAGGTTTCCCTTTTCTCTACATCCTAACCAACATTTGTTATTTGTGGTTTGTTTTTGATGATAGCCATTCTGACAGGTGTGAGGTGAAATCTCATTGTGGTTTTGATTTGCATGTCTCTAATGACTAACAATGTCGAGCATTTTTTCGTGTTTTTGGATGCACTCCTACTTCCAGAGGTACCTGATACTGTTAATTTTGGAGTCTTCTGGTGATTCCACTTTCAATATTATGCTGATTTTTATCCTCCCAACTGCTAGTATATAATTTTACTTTCTCTGGTCTGATATATCTATTACCACTCATCCATATGCCTCCCACATACCAAAATACATTCCAGAATTTTCTTCTATAATTCTTTTTGTCCTTATGGGTTGAGGCCTTTTTTTTTTTTTTTGTAGGCACAATTTAAAGAATTACTTAAATTTGGAATAGGTGATATGCATTTACTTCAAAAATGAAGATTAAAAGGTGTGCAGTGGACGAACTTCCCTGGTGGTCCAGTGGTTAAGACTCTGTGCTCCCAATGCAGGGGTACAGGTCTGATCCCTGGTCAGGGAACTAAGATCCTGTATGCCACACGGTGTGGCAAAAAAAAAAAAAATGGTGTGCAGTGGAAAACTTCCTGCCATCACTGTCCATCTACCCGATGTCCACCTTCCCCAACATTAACATTATTCTTTTTTTTTTTTTTTGCCACAAGGCTTGTGGAATCTTAATTCCCTGACCAGGGATTGAACCTGGGCCCTTGACACTGAGAGTGTGGAGTCCTAACCACTGGACCACCAGGGTATTCCCTAACATTATTCTTTATTAATAATATTCTAGTGTTTTCATTCTCTCACCACACACACCCTGCCCCAACTCTCTCTCTCTCATAGGGATTTAAAAAAATTTATTAATAGAACTTTCATACATACACAAAGATAAAGAATAATTCTGAAAAGGAGGAACAGTCTGGGTCCTATGAACTGTCAAAACAACCACACTGGAAACACTGGGAATAGAATCCAATGTGAGTAGGAGGAACATAGTGTTAAAGGAAAAAGAAGGTCCAGATAAAAGTGAGGGAGGAGAACAGAAACCCCAATATCTCAGAGAGAAAGTACCCATAGTTTTGAGCTCTTCACAAAAAATAGAAGAGGGAGCTATAGAGCCATGAAGTTAAAAAAGCCATCCTGAACCATGCTTCCCTTCTAAACATTCAAGAAAATTGATTTCATATAAAAGAGAGGAGGTCAAATCCCATATAACGTTATTATAAGAAAAAAGAGGATAAGGAGCAGAATAACATCCCTATGGATAATGAGAGAATGCCAGAAAGACATGCCTACGAAACCAATGAAAATTCCGTACTGGTATTTCCAAATGAGCTAAGAGATTAACAAGTGATACAAGATATGAAAAAGCAGCATAAATCAGAACGTGAAAAATCCAGCAATCGGACTTCCCTGGTGGTGCAGTGGTTAAGAATCCACCTGCCAATGCAGGGGACATGGGCTTGAGCCCTGGTCCGGGAAGATCCCACATGCCGCGGAGCAACTAAGCCCGTGCGCCACAACTACTGAGCCTCCGTGCCACAGCTACTGAAGCCCGCGCACCTAGAGCCCATGCTCCGCAACAAGAGAAGCCACCGCAATGAAGAGTAGCCCCTGCTCGCTGCAACTAGAGAGAGCCCGTGTGCAGCAATGAAGACCCAACGCAACCAAAAGTAAATAAATAAATAAATATTAAAAAAGAGAAAAATTCAGAAATGAAGTGATAGAATTAAAGAATTAGAAACAAAACAAAAACTCGTTTAGAAACAAGACTAAACTAGAAGGAATGTAAGAACAAATAAACACAACAGATAATGGCTTAAGAGAAATAGATGAAAAAGAGGAAAGCTGTTAGGATAAAAAATAAATGAAAAAGGGACTTCCCTGGTGGCGCAGTGGGTAAGAATCTGCCTGCCAGTGCAGGGGACATGGGTTCGAGCCCTGGTCCGGGAAGATCCCACATGCCACAGAGCAACTAAGCCCATGTGCCACAACTACTGAAGCCCGTGTGCCTGGAGCCCGTGCTCCACCAACAGGAGAGGCCACCGCAATGAGAAGCCTGCCTACTGCAACGAAGAGTAGCCCCCCCTCGCCACAACTAGAGAAAGCCGGCGCGTAGCAATGAAGACCTAACGCAGCCAAAAGTAAAATAAATAAATAAATAAATGAAAAGACTTCTGGTTTCAACTTGGACATGTAAGGAACTGAAGAAAAGAAGCTCCCATCCTTACAACAAGAAATAAGTTGGATAGAGAGCAAATTAACAACAGTGTGAACTCATCAGAGAACTGAGATCACAGGACAGATGGTCATCCTGAAATCTGGAGAGAAACTAGTGCCTGCAGGGAGACACAGGACCAGAGCATTTGCTCACCTGGGGCAGAAGCCACTGGAAGCTATATGAGCTGAGAGGAACATTAAACCAGAAATTTTGACAGTTTGCCGGAGGCTGAGTGCAGGCTAGGGAGAGAGTGTGAAGCTTCTGGGGGCTGAAGTGCAGGTTTTTACCTCAGGAACCCCACCAAACTCTCATCGGAAGGATAAGGGAGAATCTGGAGAAAGTTCCCTCCCTGGCCCCATGGCGGGAGGAGGGAGACAGCAGCCACAACACCAGACCACCTACACTGTCCCTTTACCTGCAGGGGACAGAGTAAGGCTTCTAGACTGGCTAAGGGGCAGTGTCCCAGGTGTGAGATCTCTTAGTTCTTTGGGGATCTGTGTCCTAGGGCGCAGGGTCCATGAACTGTTTGGGGCTCTGCTTCTCAGCATGTGAAGACTTTGAGTACTTTGGTCTATATGTCCAGGGTATGAGCCCTCTGAAGTATTTGGAGGTTGCTGACCCACAGTCTGAGGTTCTGAGATGTTTGGGAGTCATTGTCACAGGATGTGAGGTCACTGAGATATTTGTGTTTCTTTGTCTCAGGCTGTGAATTCCCTGGGATGCCTGGGGGTCTGTGTCTGAGAGTGTGAAGTCTCTAGGCTGTATCTCAGGCTGTGAGGCCTCTGAACCCTTTGGGGTTCTACTTCTCAACGTGTGACATCTCACACTTCCTAGCTTATGCAATCTCTGAGCTGATTTGTTTTTGACCATGGCATGAGTTCTCTGAAGTCTTTATGGGTCCATTTCCATGGTTGTGAGGTGTTTGATATTTTGAGGCTTGGCGTTCCTGACTATAAACATCTCTGTATTTTTGAGGTTCTCTCCTTGAATTTGAGGCCACATTGCTGTTCCAAGGTGGTGTTTAGCCATGTGTCAGGTTTCTGAGCCGATTTAGCAATTATGTCCAAAATGTGAGGTCAATAAGCTTTTTAGTCTCTTTGCAGGATGTTAAATGTACAAGTAATTTTGGGAGTCTGTCTTCCAAGTTGTGAAATCTCAAACGCTGATGGGGGCATTTTATCATACGGTGATACTAGGTGTTTAGGGGCTCTGTGTCCCAGGGTGTGAGCAGCTTGAGGGCCTTCGTCTATGTCATGATATCTTTAATCTGTAGTTTATTTTATTTTTTTAATACTTATTTATTTATTTGGCTGTGCTGGGTCTTAGTTTTGGCACGCAGGATCTTCGTTGCCGTGTGCAGGATCTTCAGTCTTGGCATGCGGGATCTTTAGTTGCAGCATGCGAACTCTTAGTGTGGCATGCGAACTCTTAGTTGTGGCATGTGGGATCTAGTTCCCTGACCAGGGGTCGAACCCGGACTCCCTGCATTGGGAGCGTGAAGTCTTAGCCACTGGACCACCAGGGAAGTCCCTAATCTATAATTTGATATGTAGAGTCTCAATACCATGGTGTGTGGTATCTGAGTTACTTGCGTCTTTGTTCCACAGAGTGAAATCTCTGAGCTCTTCTGTGTAAGGTGTGAGGTCTCTGGGCTTTTTGGGGATCTGTGTCCTAAGTACGAGGTCTCTAAGTTGTAACCCGTGCCCCCTGCACTGGAAGCGCGGAGTCTTAACCACTGGACCGCCAGGGAATCCCTGGTGTCCTGTTTTCTAGATTGTGAATTCTTCAAGCTGATTGTCCATTTTCTACCTGGGTTTGAGGCCTCTGAGCCCTTTGTGCTTTTGCTATCCAGGGTGTGGGGACTCTAAACTTTTGTGAGACTCTCCCTGATGGTGAGGTTTCGATATTCGGTGGGTCTGTGTCCCTGAGTATGGAGGCTCTGATTTTAAGGTTTTCATTCCTGGTTCCTGTTCAGAGGTATGTTTCAGGCCTCTGAGCTGTGCTGATTTAGTACCTATGTCCAGAATGTGAGGTCACTCAGCTGTCTGGGTTTCTGTTCAAGATGATAGTGCCCAAGCAGTTTGTGGGTCTGTATCCTTGGATGTGTGGCATCTACAGGTGTTTGGGGGATTTTGTCATAGAATGAGATGTCTCTCCTCTGTTTGGGATCTGTTTCCAGGATGTGCTGTCTCTGTACTCTTTCTAGGGCTGTGTCTCTGGGTGTTAAGTTCTCTATGATGCTTTTGTGGAGATGGGCCACGTAATGAGGATCTTTGAACTGATTTAAGTTTTCTGTCTTAAGATCTGATGTTTGTGTTCTTTCAGGGTTTCTGTGTCCCAAGGCGTAAGGTCTCAAATCTGTTTGGGATTCTGTGTCCATGGTATGAGATGTGTAGGCTTGGGGTCTGTGCCCACCATATGTGGCCTATGAGCTTTTGGTGGATCTGTGTTTCAGGGTGTGTAGTTTCTAAGTTGTTTGAGATAGATCACCAACTGAGAAGATCACTGGTGTGAGATACCTCTGAGCTCTCTGAGGATTTGTGTCTGATGTGTGAGGTGTCAGAGGTGATTGGGGCCTCTGAGGTTTAAACAGGCAGGCTTGTGTCAGGGTTGGAGGTCTCAGAACTCTTGGGGACTATGTGTCTAATGTATGAGGTATCTAAGTTGTTTGCTGGTGTGTTTTGGAGGATGAGGTCTGTGCTATTGGTGGTCTGTACCCCAGATGGTCTGAAATTCCTGTACTTTTGGGTGGGTCTTTGTCCCAGGGTGTGAGGCACCTGGGGGATTAGGGGGTTATGAATTTTGGGGGTTCAGTCCATGTGGGAGGTTTCTGAGATTTTAACAGATCTTTGTCAAGATTTGAAGTCATAAAGATTTGGGGGAATGTTTTCATGGTGACTTGTCTCTGATATGCCTAGGTGTCTGTATCCATGGGTGCAAAGTCTTTAAGATGTTTTGGCGTCTGTTTTTTAGCGTGATTGGTTGGGGTACTAGAGGGAATGAGCTGAAGCAATGGGAAGAAGTTGTCTGAGAGTGGGATGCATGAACTTAATATTGTACATTTTCCAGTTTGGGTGATGATGTCAAGGTTATTTCTGTGGGAGTGAGTGACCGAGAAGATCACTGGAGGAGAGAAAGTCAAGGAAGAGAGGCCAGGTCTCTGTGTGGAAATGGAAGGGTCATTTAAATGGAAATGAAATCAGTAAGGTTCAAGGGAGGGGTGATATTGGAGAGAGGCATAGCAATCTAGGAGCTAAAATTCCAGAGAAATGAGAGTTGGTAGATGACTTTGACCAAATTGGGACTCTTGTAACATGAGCATTGAAACTGAGGGGCTTTGGGGGGAGGGATAATATAGGGGTAGGGGAAAAAAGGGTTATTATGGGATTATATGAAATTATGTCTGTGAAACTTCTTTTTATACAAATTTATTTATTTTTATTTTTGGCTGCATTGGGTCTTTGTTGCTGCGTGCAGGCTTTCTCTAGTTGCGGCGAGCGGGGGCTACTCTTTGTTGCAGTGCGTGGGCTCTAGGTGCGCGGGCTTCAGTAGTTGTGGCTTGCAGGCTCTAGAGTGCAGGCTCAGTAATTGTGGTGCACAGACTTTGTTGCTCCGTGACATGTGGGATCTTCCTGGACCAGGGATCGAACCCGTGTCCCCTGTATTGGCAAGTGGATTCTTAACCACTGCGCCACCAGGGAAGTCCCTGTGTGAAACTTTTGAAAATTATAAAGCACTATAGAATTTAAAGAATCTTTCATTCAATAAAAAAATTTTTTTTTGAACTGAGGGGCTTTAGGACAAAGGGAGGGAGGCAGAATTGTTTGAAAGTAATCTCTGTGTAACAAGGATTTTAAAAATAACTCTTATACTGAAGAAGGAATGATGGACTCTCATCACTTTGCACACCACTAATGAAGCGGTGGATCCAGGCAATGACTATCTAGGGCCACAGCATCACAAGAGAGAACCGGACGTACATGCCTCCTGATGGAAGACCTCACAGCACCACCTATGAAGGATTCTTGCCCCAAAACTGAACGTGTAGAAGGTCAATTTCTAGATCCAACTACCAGTTTATAGATCTCCAGGCATCAGAAGAACATGTTAAACTAGACCATAGGAAGCAGTCAGCCTAATAATCCAGGCTTCCTTCAGGTCTCCGCTTGAATGTCACCTCCTCAGTGAGATCTGCCCTGACCATGTCATATAAAATAACAAGCCCTCCCTATCTCAACGACCCGGCACTCGCTCTCCCTTTGCTCTGATTTGCACTCAGTATCATCATCTGAGTTTCTTATTTTTATTGCTCATTTATTATTTGTCTCTGTCTTGTGAGAAAGTGACATTCATGAAGGCAGGGGCTTTGTCTGGTTACTGTGTTGTGTGTCCCCAGCAGCCAGAACATGGCCGGGTACAGAGTTAAGCAATGCATACGCATTTGTGATGTACATGCATGCATGAATGAATGGATCTGGCAGAGCATCAGAGCAGTAGTTCTAGCCCAGCTCAGCGCTCATGATAATTCTCCCACCTGCTTTCTGTTCATCAAAAGGCCCTTCTCCCCACACCAAGGATGTTAAGGCAGATGTGGGCTCACAGCTCATCTTCAAAGGCTATTGTACCTTTTGTCATAAAACATACTTCCTCAATCCTAACACAATAAATATAACTTCTGCTTCTCTTTTCCTGGAGTGGGGGTAGGTGTGGAATAAAATTCTATCAACAACTTTAAAAGTAGTTAAAGCAGGTGACCCCTGTGATCTTAGAATATCGAGACAAATGTAGCCATTCCTGTTGATATTTGTATGATAAATTCTTATGGTAAATGCAACCTGGTTTGAAGGGGTAGTCTGTAGGGAGATGAATTGTCAAGAAAAATACACCACATTGATATGGGTTGTCATTAGGTCCCATAATTGTGACTTGTCAATGAAGCATCATCCCCAACTGGGCCTACAGAACATTGTGCCGGAGGGTCGTGGGCCAAATCACTAAGTTCCTTATTAATTCGTTTCAACGCCATAGTCTGTGCTTTTCGTCTGACTCCTCACTATCTTGGTGTGTGCTCAAAGGTCCGGCCCAAACTCTTGATTATCCGGGCTGCTGGGAAGGGTTGCCTCTTCATCTCACACCAGCTCTGCCAGACATAGGCACAGAGGGGCTGCGGGGTCCCTCAAGCTGAGGCCTCGGCCTCCTCCCTGCCCACCTGACAGCTGCTGCATCCCTGACCCTATGGTGCTCATGCACACAACACGAGGTGATGGTATTTTTCAATACTATCAAAAGGTTTGATTTTTTTTTAAAATATAGAATTAGGCTTTTTATCTTGTGTCATGTAACCATCTATTTCCTTACCACCAATTTATTTTAATTTTGGATTAAATAAATGATTTGGATTAAATAAAAAATAGTTCTATCAACATTCTTTAGGTGAATTCCTAGTACATAGAGTTACTTGAGCCACAACAAGTCCATTGGGGAATTTCCTTTTTCTCTACTCTAGAACAGTTTATATCGAGTTTGAGACAAAGTGATGGAAGAATATTATCTAGAGCTGCACTGTCTAATATGGTAGCCACTAGCTACATGTGTCTATTTGCAAATAAATTAATTAAAATTAATTAAAAGTGTTTGACACATGCTACAACATGGATGAATCTTGAGGAAATTATGCTAAGTGCAATAAGTCAGTCACAAAAGGACAAATACTGTATGATTCCACTTATATGAAGTACCTACAGTGGTCAAATTCATAGAGACAGAAAGTAGAATGATGGTTGCCAGGCGCTGGGGGAGAGGGTAATGGGGAGTGATTGTTTAATAGGTACAGAGTTTCAGTTTTGCAAGAGGAAAAGAGTTCAGGAGACGGATGGTAGTGATGGTTGCCCAGCAATGCGAATGTACTTAATACTACTCAAATGTACACTTAAAAATGGTTAAGATGGTAAATTTTATGTTATTTTGTATATTTTACCACAATAAAAAAATTAAAGTAAGAATTCAGTTCCTCAGTCACACTTGCCACATTTAAGTCCTCAATAGCCATATATGGCTAGTGGCTGCTATATTGGACAGTGTAAAAATAGAACACTTCCATCATTCAGAATGTTTTATTGGACAGTGCTGCTCTAGAGTTATGGGAGAAAGCACTGGAAGAACTAAAACCAGAAAGAGGTTGAAGAGGTATAAATGGTTGTCTCTGGGCCTGAAATATGGGGTGAGCAGGGTCACGCAGAAACCTTGTTTTTCACCAAAAGTCCCTCAGGACTGTGGGACTTATTCCCATACTCATGAATTACTGTGATGAAAATGTCTGAAGGTCGAAGGGTACAAAATTTCACTTATGAGTAAATTCTGGGGATAAAATGTACAGCGAAATGACTATAGTTAACAATACTGTACTGTATACTCGAAAGTTGCTATGAGAGTAGTTTTTATGTTCTCACCATAACAACAACAAAATGGTCATCATGTGAGGTAAAGGATGCATTAACTAACCTTATTGTGATAAGCATTTCACAATTTATAAGTGTATCAAACCATCACATTGTACTTCTTAAACTTACACAATATTGTATGTCAGTTACATCTCAGTAAAGCTGGAAAAAATGTCTGAAGGAAAACCCACTGCCCCAGGCCCCACCAGAGAGTTAGATTCCCTCCTCCTTCCCCTTCTTTCCTCCTCCTCCTCCTTCCCTCTTTTTTTGCTTTTTTAAATTGAGGTGAAGTTCACATAACATAAATTAACTATTATAAAGTGAGCAATTCAGTGACAACTAGTGTGTTCACAATATTATGCAGCCACCACCTCTATCTAGTTCCAAAACATTTTCATCACCCTCATAAGTAAACTTTGTACCCATTAAGCAGCTGCTCCCCATTCCATCCCTGCTACCCCCCAACCCCTGACAACCACCAATCTGTGTTCTATCTCTGCGTATTTACCCATTGTAGAATCATACAATATGTGACCTTTTATGTCTGGCTTCTTTCACATAGCATACTGTTTTCAAGATTCATCCACGTTGTAACATATATAGTATGTACTTCATAACTTTTTATGACTGAATAATATTCCTTTGTATGTATATACCACATTTTGTTTATCCATTCATCTGTCGGTGAATATATGGGCTGTTTCCATATTTTGGGTACTGTGAATAATTATGCTATTGACATGTATGCATATCTATTTGTTGAGTACCAGTTTTCAGTTCTTTTGTGTGTCTACCTAGAAGTGGAATTGCTGGATCAGGTGGTAATTCTATATTTAGCTTGTTTGTTTGTTTGTTTAGCTTTTTGAGGAACCGCCAAACTGTTTCCACCATGGCTGAACCATTTTACATTTCCACTAGCAGTGTACAGGGGTTCCAATTTCTCCACATCCTCACCAACATTTATTTTCTGTTTTTTTGTTTGTTTTTTTAAAATTATAGCAGTCATATTGGGAATGGTACCTCATTGTGGGTTTGATTTGCATTTTCCTAATGATGAAAGATGTTGAGCATCTTTTCGTGTGCTTTCTAGCCATTTGAATATCTTCTTTGGAGAAATGTCTATTCAAGTCCTTTGCCCATTTTAAAAATCAGATTTTGTTGTTGTTGTTGTTGACTTGTAAGACTTTTAAAAAGTATATTCTGGGTACTAGACCCTTATCAGACATATGATTTGCAAACACTTTCTCCTATTCCGTAGGTTGTCTTTTCACTTTCTTGATAATGGTCTTTGATCCACAAAAGTTTTTAATGTTTATGAAACCCAATTCACCTATTTTTTCTTTTGTTGTCTGTAATTTTGGTGTTATACCTAAGAATTCATTTTCTTTTTTTAAAAGAATTTTTATTGAAGTATAGTTGATTTACATGTTAATTTCTGCTGTACAGCAAAATGATTCAGAGATATAGATATATATATATATATATATATATATATATATATATATATATGTACTTTCTGTTTTTTGGGTTTTTTTGGCTGCATCACGCAGCTTGCAGGATCTTCCACGACCAGGGATTGAACCCGGGCCATGGCAGTGAAAGCCCAGAATCCTAACCACTAGGCAACTAGGGAACTCCCTATACATTCTTTTTCATATTCTTTTCCATTATGGTTTATCACAGGTGGCAGGTGCTTCCCACCCAGTGGATCACCTGACTCTTGCAGTGAATGCCTTGGCCTATAGGAGTGGGAGGGGAGGAGATTCTAGATCACAATCTTCTTGCTCTCTCTCTCTTTCAGTCAGAGGTACAGACACAGCCCCCTGAGTGACCCAGACACACCCACGTACAGTGACCATGCGTTGCTCACACACCCACGGTACACAAACCCAGACATAGGCACACACACTCTGGCACATGGCAACAGCAAACACAGACACCTGCAGATACAGTCACCCAGAGACACTCAGTATTGTGACCATTAGTCACTCACAAAGACACACAAATCCCATAGAGACCCACATGCCATGTGGACACACAGCCCGTGAGCACAGGTATGAGCAGAGCCCATGCAGGCTAACACACAGCAATGCCAAACCAAACCTATACAGACACAGTCACACAGGTACATACACAAGCAAAGGTGCTGAGAAACAAAGGGGCATGCAGACTGGGGTCACACATACCCAGAAGTAGCCATAGAAATTTTCCTAAAACACACTGTCAGACACAGGTACACAGAATGGAATATAGTTTTCACATCTGGTGATATCCAGTATGTCTCTTTTGGGGATGTGGCAATCATTAGTGATCACTGCCTGGATCTATATTTTCATTAGGAGGTAGGCTGTAGTGAATCCAATGAAGTAAGAGAGGTACAATCAAACATAATTATGGACCATAGAATTTAAGCTGGGTAAGGAGGAAAGTGAGGACACGAGAGAGGTCTGGAACAGGAAAAAGGTAGTGGCATCAATAAATTCTGGGTCCTAATGGGGTTGAAGGGTGTGATGGTTAATTTTATGTGTCAACTTGACTGGACCATGGGGTGCTTCCTGTTCCTACACTGTGTGCTCTGCTGGCCCAGAGGCCTTGGCTCAAAAGGGAGGAATGCTTCCACAAGGAGATGCAACAGTAATTCCATTGAAATGAAAGTTAAGACTGCTGCCCCACCTCTTTGGTCCTTTTGTGTCTCTGAATCAACAGTCAAAGAAGGGAATTACTGGGCTGGCTGGCGTGAATCCTCACTACCAAGGGGACATTGGACAACTACTTCACAATGGAGGTAAGAAAGAGTATGTCTGGAATACAGGTGATCCCTTAGTATTACCATGCCCTGCGATTGAGGACAATGGAAAACTACAACAACCCAATTCAGGCAGGGCCACTAATGGCCCAGATCCTTCAAGAATGAAGGTAAAGAACCACAGCAAGCTGAGGTTCTTGCTAAAAACAAAAGGAATATGAGATGTGTTGTGGAAGAAGGTGGTTATGAATACCAGCTACAAGCGCATGACCAGTTACAGAAATGACGACTGTAATTGTGAGTACTTCCTCCTTATTTTGTGCTATACTGAATTTTTGTGCCCCTCAAAATTCATATGTTGCAACCATAATCCCCAATGTGTTGGACTTTTTTTGGAAATTTTATTTATTTTTAAAATAATTTTTGAATTTTATATTGGAATATAGCTGATTAACAATGTTGTGTTAGTTTCAGGTGTACAGCAAAGTGATTCACTTATACATATACATGTATCTATTCTTTTTCAAATTCTTTTCCCATTTAGGTTATTACAGAGTACTGAGTAGAGTTTCCTGTGCTATACAGTAGGCCCTTGTTGGTTATCTATTTTAAATACAGCAGGGTGTACATGTCAGTCCCAAACCCCCAATCTATCCCTCCCCCCAACCCTTCCCCACTGGTAACCATAAGTTCGTTCTCCCCAGTGTGTTGGACTTTGGATGTGGGGCCTTTGGGAGGTAATTAGGTCATGAGGGTGGAGCCCTTATGAAAGGGATGGGATCAGTGGCCTTATAAACGAAACTCCAGAGAGCTCCCTTGCCCCTTCCACCATGTGAGGACACAGTGAGAAGATGAACATCCATAAACCAGGAAGCAGGTCCTCACTGGACACTAAATCTGCCAGCACCTTCATCTTGGACCTTCCAGCCTCCAGAACTGTAAGAAGTAAATATTGTTTGTAAACCACCCAGGCTATGGTATTTTTGTTATAGCAGCCCAAATGGAATAAGACATTTTGTTATGAACGTGTGTGTGTGTGTGAAATATCCTTTTCTTCCGGCTTGTATTCTCTTATCATGGAACATAAGATGTATTCACTTTATATCACAGTATTTAAGTATCGTTAACTTTACATCATAGTATTTAAGTTATGGGATATCAAGGAGAAGATTAAACATCACCCAAGGACTTTACCTCCTCTTTTGGGGAAGGAGTTAGTGCATTTTTGGTGTACGCAGGATAACTGAATCATGTTAGGTAGAAGGATAACCTTGTTATTACCTTCATTTGGAGATTAAGTATGACTTAAGGAGATGTGTATGTGTGTCAAGTTGGCAAGGGGTGGACTTGTGATGGTTAATTTTATATGTCAAATTGACTGGGCCATGGGGTACCCAGATATTTAGTGACACATTATTCTAGGTGTTTCTTTGAGGGTGTTTTTGGATGAGATTAACATTTAAATCAGTAGACTGAGTAAAGCAGATTGCCCTCTCTGATGTGAGTGGGCCTCATCTAATCCATTGAAGGCCTGAATAGAACAAAAAGGCTGACTCACCCCACAGGTAAAAAAGAAATCCTCCTGCCTGACTGCCTTTGAAGTGGGACATCACCTTTCCCTGCCTTTGGCTGTGAACTGAAATATCTACTCTTCCTGGGTCTTGAGCTTGCTGGCCTTTGAACTGAAACTACGCCAACAGTTCTCCTGGTTCTCAGGACTTCAGGTTTGTACTGGAACTACACTATTGGCTCCCCTGGCTCTCCAGATTGCTGAGTCACCACCGTGAAGATCTTGGGACTTGTCAGCCTCCATAACTGCATAGGCCAATTCCTTATCATAAATCCCTCTATATAAATCCTATTCGTTCTGTTTCTCTGGAGAACCCTGACTAATACAAAAGGAAAGTGAGTTGGAAGAAGAGGTGGTGGTCAAAGAGTGAGAGCCTTTTTTTTTTTTTTAAAGATTTATTGTTTGTTTATTTATTTATTTATTTACTTATGGCTGCGTCATCTTAGTTGCGGCATGCAGGATCTTCGTTGAGGCATGTGGGATCTTTCGTTGCGGCGCACTGGCTCTTCATTGTGGTGCGCAGGCTTCTCTCTAGTTGTGCCGTGCAGGTTTTCTCTTCTCTAGTTGAGGCGTGCAAGCTCAGTAGTTGTGGCGTGCGGGCTTAATTGCCCCGTGGCATGTGGGATCTTAGTTCCCCAGCCAGGGATCGAACCCATGTCTCCTGCGCTGTAAGGCGGATTCTTTACCACTGGACCGCCAGGGAAGTCCCAAAGAGTGAGAACCTTGAAATTGATATTGTAGAGAGGCTGCACTTAATGTTATCCATACAGGTTAGGGTATAATGATGGGAGTGGGTGGCTGAAGGAGGGTGGGCACAATATTAATGGAGAAGAAGAGCTCATGGAACAGAGAAGCCAGAGGTTTGGAATGTGTATTTTGAATACCTAACATCATGTAGATTTTGAAATCACCAAGGTTCTGAACAAGAGAGGAACTGGAGAGAGTGACAGTGAGCCAGGGGAAAAAACCCTCAAAACCTAAAGAGGAGTGGTGAAGGGTGTGGTAGATGACTGTAACAAAGATGCAGAGAAGGCCTTGTAGACTGAAGCTTGTGCCTCAGTCTGGAGGAAGAGCTAGAGGACTTCCTGAGTAGGAAGGGAACATGATCTGGGGGCTGTGTGTGAAGTGCAAGGACATTTATGCCTCCTAGACCAGTGGTCTGAGAGCTGTGGGAGAGAATTCACTGCTCAAGAGGACTGCACTATTGTCCAGGAAGATTCATGTTCCCACTGGAGTGAGAAGGCAAACTCAACCTTCAGAGAAGAGGTTGAGGATGGAGGGATTCTGCTGATGACTAAGTGTGAGTTCCAGAAGGCAACATCTCAGGAGATGGGTCAGAAAAGAGAGTTTGGGGACTTCTGTTTCCAGCCATGATGCAGGAACCGGGACTAGAGTTAGTTTCTTGCCTTAAACAACTAAAAAACCAGATAAAATAATATGGAATGATGGTTTATAGATATGAGACAACAGGAAACACGGGACCGTGTTTCCTCAGAGAAGGGAAACATGAATAAACCATATGATTACCTGGAGAGAATTTCCATGTGCAGTGCAAGGATGTGGCGGGGAGGACTCAAAAGGAGCCTGGTGGTCTCCCTGAGTTTAGAAGACACAGTTAAGAGTTTGTGGAGGTCACAGCAGCTAGAATTTGCAGGACAGGTCAGAGTGCTATGGAAGAGAGAGCTGCGCACAGAGAGAAAGCTGTGGAGACCTACAGACGGTTCCCTTCAAGTCTTCAACCAAGTACCGATCAGCACGCCTATGTGATAAAACTGCCTGAGGCCAAGGAAAGGCCACTGAAAAGGATCTGGAAGAACAGTCCTCAGAGGCAGGAATAGTTCATTTCCAAATCAGCCTGAGTGGAAAAACTCCTCAGAAACGTATTGCCTCAGTACTAAAGTAGCTCTAGACTAACAGTCAAATTAGCCCTGGACTAAAGGCTCTTCAGGTCCTGCCTAAAAAAACTTAAAAGCAAGCCTCAAAAGGATTAAATTGATTAACTGTGTCCTAGAACAAAGCCCACCCCCGTCCCCCAATTTTTTAAGTACCAAAAATTTTAAAAAAGCATTCAGCAAGGTAAAATTTACAATGTCTGACATCCAATAAAACAAAGAAGCAGGGCTTCCCTGGTGGTGCAGTGGTTGAGAGTCCGCCTGCCGATGCAGGGGACACGGGTTCGTGCCCCGTTCCGGGAGGATCCCACATGCCGCGGAGCGGCTGGGCCCGTGAGCCATGGCCGCTGAGCCTGCGCATCCGGAGCCTGTGCTCCGCAACGGGAGAGGCCGCAGCAGTGAGAGACCCGCGTACCGAAAAAAAAAACAAAGAAGCAGGAAAATACACCCATAATGAGGAGAAAAAGAATTCATAGAAAATGACCCAGATGAGAGAACCAATAGACAAAAGGACACTAAAACAGCTATTACAAATATAATCCATACGTTCAAGAAGGTAGAGGAGAGCATGAGCAGGGCTGAAATACAGCACCCAAGGAAGACCTTACTCTGCCCTTGCTCCTCCCAAACTGAGATCCAGTCCTTGTTGGAGATAATATGGTCGTGGTTCTCTGAATGGTGGAACTTGCTGGAAATCTGCTTTCTGGAACTTGGCAGAAATCCACCCTCTAGGTTGCCAAAGAAGGTTGTTCATGGGGAGGTGTGTCGTCAGAGGCACTCTGATACAAAACTACCTGAGGGAGGGTGCGGGGGTGGGGGGGGTGGAGGGAGTGGCCGGCCACTAGGCACTTCTGGTTGTTATGCATGTGCGTTGCAAGAACTGGAGAATGAAGATGCTGTGTGAGTGCTTCAGAAGCCGGAGGCAAACTGCTAGTGAGCTGGCTGATGGGGGATTCCAGGGAGGAGCTGCTGGCCACTGGGTGCTGGCGGTCACCACGCACTGCAGGAGCCAGGCACTGGAAAATGTGTGGGTGCTTCAGGCCCCCGGTGCTGGAGAAAGCTGTGTGTGCTGCAGGACCCTGCTGAATGGGCACCCCAGAACCAGTAAGCAAAACCATTTTCCACCTTGCAATGCCTCTCTAGCGCCCTCTACTGGCAAAGCTTCAGTGCGGGCTGGCAAAGGAAAAGATATTTAAATGGACCAGATCCATTTGCGCAGAGCAGGCATAAGGAGTGGATTTGAAGCCAAGAGGCAAAAATCAGTAAGTGGCACAGTCTACCCCTTTGACTACTCAGCTTCTGTGTGCACCCTTTTTGAATTCTTGCACAACAAAACAATTTTATTTCTTCCTAACAAGATATAACTATTCTTCTCGTAAGAGAGGAAGTTATCACTCTCTCCCCGAAATGAGGAGACACCACACAGTTGCAAAAGTCATTGTATCCATTACTGGCTGTTGGTTATTCCTCAAATTTAGTCACAGTTCCACTGATATTCTATTATCTAAAGACTAAATTGTAAAATTAACTTCCAACAACTATTTGTACATAAAATAAAAATGATATAAAATAAAAATGGGAAGGAGAGAGAAAAAGAAAATGGCTAGCATATAAAAATAGATACATAAATATAACAAGCAAAAAGAAAATTGGCAAAGCTACAATAGCACTCATTTCTGTATTTGATCATGAGGCTGTAATCACCATCGATGACTTCCTTCTTCTTTCTTCCACTATCCATTCTGTATTTCCCCCTGCCTTCTCCCAGAACCTCAGATGCTTTTTCACCTGATGGAGTGACTCAAACTTTTATTCCTGAGTCCTCAATCATCCTGCCAGTTTTTAGTTGCTGTAGTTCTCTATTACTTTTTACTATTGGGCATGTAAGTACTAAGAGGCACACTACAGGAAGTACTATGAGGCACTCTAATAATCCTCTGGGTTGCAGGCATAGTCCTCCTTGCCTGTGTTGTATAGCAGCAAACCAATTTCCCCTTGGTAGTGAAGATCAATCATTCCAGCCAGTAAATGAACTCTGCTTCCCCCCATTTTTTTTGCCTGTAGTTTCATTGGCATAGAGCCTAAAATGTCTCACCTTCCCATTCAGTGGACCCATTGATGTGCCTCCTGGTAGAGGCCTCTCCCACTGGCAGAGAAGACTCATCAGAATTTAGGGCACAATGCCCCCAGCTTCATTAGGGTCTTCCCACATGTACCCATTCTATCTTACAGGATCCTATTCCTTCCCCATCAGTGCCCTCAGTTTAATAGCAGACACCCTCAGAGGCTAGGAATTCAATTTGCATTGTAATTCAGCCAGTCACAGGATGAGATTCTGCATTTGAGTTTTCAGCAGAAGACTGATCCCAGCTCAAAGATAGTCAGGCAGTGAGGGAGTGAATTCTCCATCACTCAGCCTTCTTGTTCTATTCAAGATTTCAGTTGACTGGATGAGGCCAACTCACATTGGGGAGGGCAATCTGCTTTACTCAGTCTACCAAGTCAAATGTTAATCTCATCCAGAAACAGTCTCAAAGGCATACTCAGAATAATATTTAAGCAACTATCTGGGCACTCCATGGCCCTGTCAATTTGACACATAAAAATCAGAGGGACTTGAAAGTGAAATTAAGAAAACACTCCCATTTACCATTGCAACAAAAACAATAAAATACCTAGGAATAAACCTACCTAAGGAGACAAAAGACCTTTATGCAGAAAATTATAAGACACTGATGAAAGAAATTAAAGATGATACAAATAGATGGAGCGATATACCATGTTCTTGGATTGGAAGAATCAACATTGTAAAAATGACTCTAATACCCAAAGCAATCTACAGATTCAATGCAATCTAGCTCGGTGCTTTGTGACCAGCTAGAAGGGTGGGATAGGGAGGGTGGGAGGGAGACGCAAGAGGGAAGAGATATGGGGATATATGTATATGTATAACTAATTTACTTTGTCATAAAGCAGAAACTAACACACCATTGTAAAACAGTTATACGCCAATAAAGATGTTTAAAAAAAATCAGAGGGACTTAGATATACAAACTAGCAGAGATCAAAGTTGCCAAGATGGGAAACAAAACTTCTGTGAGTGAGTTATAAGGTGTACTATTTAGAGGGACCACTCCTAATTCTACCCCTTGATTTCAGGACCCATTTATACTGGCTATTGGGGGAGACAGCACCATATAATGGTCTCTGATTCAAAGTATATACTGCATCCTACAAAACAGAATCCCATCCTTTTAGGGTGTTGTTTCCCAAGTAGCATCATAACTGAGTCTTCAAAGCTAATCCAGAAACTCAGTTCACAGCAAAGGACTTGTAGCAAAGTGTTCATGCCTATGGAATTAACTGGTCTTACCACATACAACATCAACTAGAAGCAGCTAGCCTAACTGAGAGGTGGAATGGCTTTGAAGACTTTGAGATTAGTGTCTTTATAAGAAGAGACATGAGAGAGCCCTTTCTGTCCACTATGTGAAGACGCAGCAAGGAGATGGTTACCTGTAAGTCAGGAAGAGGGATCTCACCACAAACCAAATCGGCCTGCACCCAGATGGTGGAACTTCCCAGCCTCCAGAAGTGTGAGAAATACGTTTCTGATGTTTAAGCCACCCCATCTATGGTACTTCTGTTATGGTCACCTGAGCAGACTAATACACATGGGCCCATTGTTTCTTTTACCAAACACTGGAGAGGATGGTGAAAAAGGCTGATTGATAGGCAGAGAGCACATCATTTTATCCACCCAATTATTAAGAGTCTCCTCTGCATGTGTGCCTTTTTGTGGGCATTCGCATGGGACACAAATATCTCCACTGTCTGTGTCCACTCAGAGGTCTGTTCACCTCTCTCCTCACTAGACTTCCTTGTCACTAATATTCCAGTCCTGTTCCTTCCAAGTCCCTGACCACACATCAGCACAGATCTATACTTTTGGCTATCTCTCACTCTAGACACAGTGGACAATGAATATACTGCTCTGTGTTCTGCTCACTGGAGAGGATTTTCCTTCACTACGGTCATTGAGGGTCACCCCTGAGTAGAGCTGTGATGTGCATCTGTCCATTTTCAGATGGTACCAGCATATCATGCAGATGCGTATGTAAGTCAGGCGTGAGTCTCTTCATCCTCAGTTAACTGGTCATAAGGAATGCCCCATAACATCATAGACATCACCTGAAGGAGAGGAGGCAATACAACAGGAGTTGGTGTCAAGAGTCTGAGCCACTTGCTCAGGCAACTTACTTGGACCTTCTGGACCTGCCCAACTTGGTCTCTTCTGTACCATTTTCATTTGATATTAGATTGCTGCTACACATGGCTTATTTATGGCCCTATGGCTGTGTGGGTCACACAAGACACCTACGTGGGGATCTTAGGCTGTATGGTTACCTGCTATCTCATGGTTAGGTGTTCAGTCTCTGCCAAGGTCCAGTACTAAGCCAGCAGCTGTTTCTCAAAAGGAGAATAGTTATCTGCAAAAGAGGGCTCAAATTGCTCTAAAATCCTGGAGGCCAACACTGTGATTCTTTCATTAGTGCTTACCAGAAATGTCATACGGCATTCTACTTTGTCATAGACACTTCGAGTATCATTGGATCTGCTGGATCATAAGGTCCAACGTGAAGAGCAGCTTGTCCTGCAGCCTGAACTGCAGAGCTTTAGCTTGTTCTGGCCCCATTCAAAACTGGAAAGCTTGTGGGCAACTCTGTAGATAGGTTCAAAGTAACACACTCAAATGTTGCTTCCAAAATCCAAAGAAGCCTGCAAAAGTATCTTAGTTCGTTCAGGCTGCTATAACAAAATACCACAGATTGGGTGGCTTATAAAGAACAAACACTTAGGGGCTTCCCTGGTGGCACAGTGGTTAAGAATCCACCTGCCAATGCAGGGGACACGGGTTCAAGCCCTGGTCCAGGAAGATCCCACATGCCGTGGAGCAACTAAGCCCGTGTGCCACAACTACTGAGCCTGCGCTCTAGAGCCCACGAACCACAACTACTGAGCCCACATGCCACAGCTACTGAAGCCTGCATGCCTAGAGCCTGTGCTCCACAACAAGAGAAGCCACCGCAAAGAGAAGCCCACGCACAGCAACGAAGAGTAGCCCCCGCTCTCTGCAACTAAGAAAGCCCGTGCACAGCAACGAAGACCCAATGCAGCCAAAAGTAAAATAAATAAAATAAATAAATTTATATTAAAAAAAGAACAAACACTTATTTCTCACAGTTCTGGAGGCCAGAAGTCCAAGATCACGGCGCTGGCAGATTCAGTGTCTGGTAACAGCCCGCTTCGTCATTGACAGCCATCTTCTCACTGTAACCTCACATGGTAGAAGGAGTGAGAGAGCTCTGTGGGGTCTTTTTCATAAGAGCACTAGTCCCATTCATGAGGGCTCCATCCTCATGACCTAAGTACATTCCAAAGCATCTCCTAATACTGTCACACTGGGAATTAGGATTTCAACATACGAATTTTTGGGGGGACACAAACATTCAGACTATAGCACAAGAATTATACCTTTGTGGTAGAAGGTGTGAAGTGTGGCAGCTTGTCTTTCCCCTTGGAGGGAATTTTTCAACATGCTCTAGACCATTTATTCCTAGAGACTTCATTGAGGCAGCAGGCCCCTGAATTTTTGCAGCGTTTATATACAACTGTATTCATCAGGCTTCTCCAGGAAAACAGAACAAATAGGATGTGTATATATTAGAGAGAGCTTTATCTTGAGGAATTGACTCATATGATTATGGAGGCTACCAAGTCTAAAATCTGCAGGGTGGGCTGTCAGGCTGGAGACCCAGGGAAAAGCCAATGTTGAAGTTCAAGTATGAGGGCCATCTGCTGGCAGAATTCCTTCTAGCTCGGGAAGGTTAGTTCTTCAGCTGATTGGATGAGGCCCACCCACATTGTGGAGGATGATCTGCTTTATTAAAAGTCAAAAAAAAACAAGAAAAGTCAACCAAATTTTTTTTTTTTGGCCACGCCACGCAGCATGCGGGATCTTAGTTCCCCCACCAGGGATCGAACCTGTGCCCCCTGTAGTGGAAGCATGGAGTCCTAACCACTGGACAACCAGGGAACTCCCCACCAATTTAAATGTTAATCTCATCCAAAAAAATCACCTTCACAGAAACATCCACAATAACGTTGGACCAAATATCTGGGCACTGGCCCAGCCATATTGACCCTTAAAGTTAACCAACACTTTCATTCTTACTAAGGCATCTTAAGTATTTGTTACTTCCTGCTCACCAGATCCAATCAACATGTCATCAATGTAGTAGCCCAGTGTGATGTTTTGTTGAGTGTCAATGTTATGGAGATCTCTGCAGACTGTATTATGGCAGAGATCGAGAGATTTGACATAGCCCTGAGGCAACACCTTGAAGTTATACTGTTGTTCTTATCAGGTAAAAGCAAATGGTTTCTGGAAGTCCTTGAAAATTGGTATGGAGGAAGAGTCATTAGCCAGGCCAATACCTGCATACCGAGTTCCAGGGGTTATGTTGATTTGTTTCAGTAAATATACTATAGCTGGAACAGCAGCTACAATTGGAGTCACCATCTGATTAAATTTATCATAGTGTATGGTCATTATGCAAGATTCATCTGACTTCTACACAGGCCAAACTGGTGAGTTAAATGGAGATGTGGGAGGTGTCAGCACATCTACTTCTTTAACTTCTTCTACAGGGCCATTAATCTCTGCATTCCCCTAGGGATGCGTTACCACTTCTGGTTTACTAACTTTGAAGGGAGTGGAAATTCACTTCCATTTAGCTCTTCTTACCATAATGGTTCTCATTATTATCAGCAAGCTGATGTGGGGATTATGCCAGTTTCTAAGTATGTTTATTCCAGGGATAAATTCAGGAATTGGAGAAATAACTACAAGGTGGGTTAATGGACCAACTGGGCTCAATGGGAATCAGATCTGAGCTAAGACTCAATCACCTGACCATTGTAAAGCCCCCCACTTTCACTGTTGGGCCACAGTAGCATTTCAGGTCCCCAGAAATTAGTGTCAAATCAGAGCCACTATTTAGTAATCCTCATAAGGTCTGGGTATTTCCTTTTCCCCAATGCTCACTCACTCTATTAAATGGCCACAGGTCCCTCTGGGGAAGGCTTGGAGGAAGATTTACAGTATGTTCTTACAGCAATGGTACAGGCTCCTTCCTCGAGTGGACCTGGCATCTCCTTCAATCAAGGGGCTCTGGGTCAGTGAACTGACTTCTGAAAACAGTGAGAAGCTGACTCTCCACTGTGGTGACTTGAGTCAGATTTTTAGCCACTAGATCTAGAACTTTTCCTATCATATAGATTGAGTGATGATCTAGTAGGCTATTTATTTTATCTATTTTATTTTATTATTTTATCTATCTATTTTATTCCTAGGGACATCATGATCAATTTGCCTGTACATCCATGCTGCCCTTTACAAATGTGCCCACTTTGTCTTTGGCAGTTAAGTGCTGCTACTTGGCCTCAGCTTCTCTGGGTTTCCATCATCACCATTGAAGCCAGGAAGCCTATCTTAGCCTGTTCTGGCTGCTATAACAGAATATCATAGACTGGTGGCTTATTAACAACAGAAATTTACTTCTCACAGTTTTGGAGGCTGGGAAGTCCAAGATCAAAGCACTGGCAGATTCAGTGAGGGCCTGCTTCCTCGTTCATAGATGGCTGTCTTCTTCCTGTGTCCTCACATGGTGAAAAGGGCTAGAGATCTCTCTGGAGCCTCTTTTATAAGGGCACTAATCCCATTCATGAGGGCTCCACTCTCATGACCTAATCACCTTCCAAAGGCTCCCATCTCCAAATACTATCACATTGGGGATTAGGTTTCAGCATATGAACTCGGGGGGTGGGAGACATATTCAGTATATAGCATTCTGCCCCTGGCCCCCCAAAATTCACGTCCTTCTCACATGCAAAATACATTCATTCCATCCCAACAGCCTGAAAAGTCTTAATTCATTCCAGCATCAACTCTAAAGTCTAAATTCCAAAGTCTCATCTAAATATCATCTAAATCAGATATGGGTGAGACTCAAAGTACAATTCATCCTGAGGAAAATTGCCCTCCAGCTGTGAACCCAACAAGTTATGTGCTTCCAAAATACAGTGTTAGGACAGGCATAAGGTAGACATTCCTATTCCAAAATGGAGAAATAGGAGAGAAGAAAGGAGTGACAAGGGCCTGAGCAAGTCTTCTTTGGCCAGGTGCTCTGCTCTCCAGGCCCACTGGGGTGGAGGCCCACCTTCCAGATACACTGGGGTGAAGCACAATGGTGTGGCTTTGCTGGGCAAGGGCTGGGCCCGCAAGGCTTCAGACAGCCAGCTCCCAGGTTGTTCTGTGCCACGGCCCCATGGCTCTTGCATCTGGAGTCCTGAGCCTGCAGCTCTGCCAGGAGGCCCAGTCCTTTGAAATCAAGGTGGAGGCACCATGTCCCCTTGGTTCTGCTGGATGTAGCCCATACCACCCCAGGCCGCCGGAGCTGCACCTGGGGCAGTTGGGGAGCCCAGTGCCGAGTGCAGTAGCAGAACCCACCACCACATGAGGTGGTGCCGGGCAGTGTGCCAGCGGCTCCTCCTTTGAAATTACTCTGCCCCCAGGGCCCTTGCACTCTGGGCCTGTGATCAGAAGGGCAGCCCTGATGATCTCTGGATTGTCTTCAGGGTCATTCTTCCCTTACGTCATTCCTGGCCTACAGAAGAGAGCAACCACAGAGCTTCCCAAGTTTGCAGGTGCGCTTCTCACTAATGTTTTCTCAATGTCTCGGTGAAAGTAGTGTCTTCTGAGCCTTGTCATGGAACATAGTTGGGGATTGCATTCAAGTCATACATGATAAGTTCTGTCCAACATTCCCATTACCCAAAGCCTTTGGATTCCCTCCTCCATATCATGCCAGGACACCTCTGGCATCTCAACCTCATTAACTGTAGGCCACAATTGAGTCTCAGTTTC
Source organism: Neophocaena asiaeorientalis asiaeorientalis (assembly GCF_003031525.2). Taxonomy (NCBI): domain Eukaryota; kingdom Metazoa; phylum Chordata; class Mammalia; order Artiodactyla; family Phocoenidae; genus Neophocaena; species Neophocaena asiaeorientalis. Next base: position 126,845 of record NW_020174574.1, on the reverse strand, counting down.
AGTTAGCCAACCAAGTAAACCCTTAGAGCATGTGCTGACACATTAAATCCAGAATCTCTAGTAAGTGTACCTATATCAATGAATTCTGCCTAATCTAGAGTTATATTCTGCCCTCCTTCATCTAACACCCTTAGAGTCCTCTTCTGCATATATTCCCCAGATGTCTGCCAATATATATTAGCAAAGTCTTGTGATTATTTTGGTGTATAAGCAATTTCCAACTTGGTCATAGTGTGCACTTGTTCCCCTGGACCATGCTGAGATTTGACCTCAGTCATGTGTCTATCAGCAGTAGGGGTGGTTGTGGTGGGTCTTGAGGAGAATGAGTATCCCTTTTCAAGGCACCTGGACCAGGTGAGTTTATCACAGCATTTTCAAGGAGAGAAAGGTTAGTTTCGGACACTGAAGGGCAAGCTACTTCCATTAGTAAGGAAGGCTCAGAGTGACTTGGTAGTTCAAGACTGTGAGTTTCATTTGGGACCAAACAGATGTCCCCATTCCAAGTTTCAGTATCCCATTCTTTAACAGTCAATACCATAACTTTCACATGGAAAATTGTCAAGACTGTGAATTCAACTGTCGTTGTAATTCAACAACTTATACAATTAAATGTTGTGTCTGATGTTCAGCAATATTAGCCCTGCTGCTAGGCATCATGAAAGTTCTCTGGTTCTTAGGCTGTGACTTGAGCTGAGAAATTAACAGACCCAAGCTTGTTATTTTTCTCTTTGTAAGCGCACAAGTGCATTCAAAATAATCTATCCCCCATCACGGTCTTCATAGTCATGATCATGGCCATAATAGTCAAGTGCAGCAGCCATTTCAGCTTCCAGGGAATGTGCTTCAGTTGGCACTTCATCACAATCAACCACAGGTTGATTAATTGTGATGCAACGGCATGCCATGGATTACTAGCATCCATCTCTCATTGGCAAGGAGTTCAGCACCGTGCATAAGCCAGAGGTGTGAACAAACCAATCTCAAAGTCCCATCTTTGCAGACCTCTTTCCTGGCACCACTCCTGGTAACAATTCTGTATCAGTCTGAGTCCTATCTGGAGAGAGGAGTAACACAGTAATTTGAACAGGGAAAGTTAATATAAGGAATTACCTATAACAGGGGATTGGAATAATGAGGGATTGGTTAGTGAGATGTGAAGAGAATTCGAAAGAATATAGAAATAGCAGATATAAGAAGTAGTCACAAGGGAATTCCCTGGTTGTCCAGTGGTTAGGACTCGGCACTTTCACTGCCGAGGGCCGGGTTCGATCCCTGGTCGGGGAACTAAGATCCAATAAGCCATGCAGTGTGGCAAAGGAATTAGTCACTATCCCTAGGCTAGCATAGAATGCCCCTGGGGCTGAGATCCAGATCTTGTTGGAGAGGCATGACTGTAGTTCACTGCAGGGCAGAGAAGTCATTATGGTGCTGCATTGGTGGAACTTTCCAGAAATCTGCCTGCTGGGAGGCAGGAGAAAGCTGTTTACTGAGTGCTGCTGGCCTCTGTGTACCGCAAGAGCCAGGCCCTGGGGAAGCTGTGAGTGCATCAAGATCCAGAAGCATTCTTCTTGCTACCAAACTGCCTGAGGGTGAGTTCTGGAGGGAGAGGAAAGCTGCTGATCACTGGGTACTACTGACCACCATGCATGGTAGAAATCAGGCACTGGAAGAGTTGTGAGCACTGCAGGAGTCCGATTCTAGAAAAAGCCATGCAGAAGGAGCCTGTCAAGCGAAAATGCAGGAGTCGGGAAGGAAACCCCTTTTCCTCTTGCAGTATCTCTCTAGCACCCTCTACTGAGAAAGTTTCAGTGCCAGCTGTCAAAGGAAAAATAGTTAAAATTGCTTCATTATTACAGAAGAGGCAGAAAGGGTGAATTTGAAGTTGAGAGGCAATAAATTGATAACCACCACACCATGGGTCAAACAAGAAATCCTAAGAAAAATTAGAAAGTATTTTGAATGAAATTAAAGTGAAAATATAATGTATCAAAATATATGGAATGCAGCAAAAGCAGTGCTTAGAAAGAAAATTATATGCTTATATTAGAAGAGTAGTCTCAAACCAATGACCTCAGCTTCTACCTTAAGAAATTATGATAAAAAGAGGAAATCAAACCTAAAGTAAGCAGAAGAAAGAAAATAATCAAGAGCAGAAATCCCTGAAGTAGAAAACAAAAAAAAAAAATAGAGAAAAGCAAAGAAACCAATAGTTGGCTTTTTGGGAAGATCAATAAAACTGATAAACCTCTAGCCAGATTGATGAGGGAAAAAAGAGAGAAGACCCAAATGCTTAATATTAGGAGTGAGATTTTGGACAACACTACAGATCCTACAGAAATTAAGATAATAATAAAGGGATATTATTTATTTTTTAAATTTTATTATAGTTGATTTACAATGTTGTGTTAA
>NW_020174574.1:121159-124299 GCF_003031525.2 Neophocaena asiaeorientalis asiaeorientalis | reverse complement strand
GACTCAGTTATATATATATATATATATATATATATGTATATATATATATATGTATTCTTTTCCATTATGGTTTGTCACAGAATATTGAATATAGTTCCCCTGTGCTATACAGAATGACCTTGTTGTTTATCCATCCTATATATAATAGTTTGCCTCTGCTAATCCCAAACTCCCATTCCTTCCCTCCCCTACCGCCCCCCTGCCCTGGCAACCACAAGTATGTTCTCTATATCTGTGAGTCTGTTTTTGTTTTAAAGATATGTTGATTTGTGTCGTATTTTAAATTCCACATATAAGTGATATCCTATGGTATTTGTCTTTCTTTTTCTGACTCACTTCACTTAGTATGATAATCTCTAGGTCCATCCATGTTGATGCAAATGGCATTATTTCATTCTTTTTGATGGCTGAGTAATAGTCCATTGTATATATGTACCACATCTTCTTTATCCATTCATCTGTCAGTGGACATTTAAGTTGTTTTCATGTCTTGGCTATTGTAAATAGTGTTGCTGTGAACATAGTGGTGCATGTATCCATTTGAATTATAGTTTTGTCTGGGTATATGCCCAAGAGTGGGATTGTTGGATCATATGGCAACTCTATTTTTAGTTTTTGTTTGTTTGGTTTTTTTTTTTGCGGTACACGGGCCTCTCACTGCTGTGCCCTCTCCCGTTGCGGAGCACAGGCTCCAGATGCGCAGGCTCAGCGGCCATGGCTCACAGGCCCAGCCGCTCCGCGGCATGTGGGATCTTCCCAGACCAGGGCACGAACCCGTGGCCCCTGCATCGGCAGGCGGACTCTCAACCACTGCGCCACAAGGGAAGCCCCTATTTTTAGTTTTTTGAGGAACCTCCATACAATTTTCCGTAGTGGCTGCACCAACTTACATTCCTACCAACAGTGTAAGAGGGCTCTCTTTCCTCCACACCCTCTCCAGCATTTGTCCTTTGTAGACTTTTTAATGATGGCCATTCTGACTGGTGTGAGATGATACCTCATTGTAGTTTTGATTTACATTTCTCTAATAATTAGCGATGTTGAGCATCTTTTCATGTGCCTATTGGCAATCTGTATGTCTTCTTTGGAGAAATGTCTATTTAGGTCTTCTGCCCATTTTTCGATCGGGTTGTTTGTTTTTTTGTTGTAGAGTTGTATGAACTGTTTGTATAGTTTGGAAATTAAGCCCTTGTTGGTCTCATCATTTGCAAATGTTTTCTCCCATTCTGAAGGTTTCTTTTGCTGTGCAAAATCTTGTAAGTTTGATTAGGTCCCATTTGTTTATTTATTTATTTATTTATTTTTTTTGCGGTAAACGGGCCTCTCACTGTTGTGGCCTCTCCCGTTGCGGAGCACAGGCTCCGGACGCTCAGGCTCAGCGGCCATGGCTCACGGGCCCAGCCGCTCCGCGGCATGTGGGATCTTCCCGGACTGGGGCACGAACCCGTGTCCCCTGCATCGGCAGGCGGACTCTCAACCACTGCGCCACCAGGGAAGCCCCATTTGTTTATTTTTGTTTTTATTTCTATTGCCTTTGGGAGACTGACCTAAGAAAACATTGGTACGATTTATGTTGAAGGAATGTCATGAAGAGCTTTATGCTCATAAATTTGACAATTTAGATAAAATAGAGACATTCCTTAAAAGACACAAGCTACCGAGCTCACTCCAGAAAAAGACAATCTGAATAGCTACATCTTTTTTTTTTTAATTTATTTTTGGCTGCATTGGGTCTTCGTTGTGGCGCGCGGGCTTTCTCTAGTTGTGGCGAGTGGGGGCTTCTCTTCATTGCGGTGTGCAGACTTCTCATTGTGGTGCCTTCTCTTGTGGTGGCGCACGGGCTCTGGGCATATGAGCTTCAGTAGTTATGGCACATGGGCTCAGTAGTTGTGGCTCGCGGGCTCTAGAGCGCAGGCTCAGTAGTTGTGGCACATGGGCTTAATTGCTCCGCGGCATGTGGGATCTTTCTGAACCAGGGCTCGAACCCGTGTTCCCTGCATTGGCAGGTGGATCCTTAACCACTGTGCCACCAGGGAAGTCCCTAGCCATATGTCTTTAAAGAAATTTATTTCATAGTTTAAAACCTTCCTACAAAGAAAACCCCACGCCCTGATGGCTTCACTGGTGAATTTGACCAAACAGTTAAAGAAGATATAATAGCAGTTGTACACAAACTCTTCCAGGGGATAGAAGAGTCATGTATTAATTTTCTATTGCTGCATAATAAATGACTACAAACTTAGTGGCTTAAATCAATATCCATTTATTATCTCAGTTTCTGTAGGTCAGAAGCCCAGTATAACACAACACTGTCCAATATAAAATAAAAAAAATTTAAAAGTCCAGTATAACATGACTCTGCTCAGTATAACAAGGCTGAAATCAAAGTGTTGGCCAAGCCAAGATCTTGTCTGGAGGCTCTGGTGAAAAATATGCTCCCAAGCTCATTCTTGTTGTTGGCAAAATCCAGTTCCTTGCATTTGTAGGACTGAGGATCTCACTTCCTTGCTGACCATCATCTGGGGCTGCTTTTATCTCCTAGAGGCCACCCACATTCTTTGCCATGTGGCCCCCCTCTGTCTTTGGGACATCAACAGTGTGTCAAATACTTTTTGTCCTTCTGATTTTGGACCTTTATTACATCTGCAAAATTCCTTCACAGCAGTAACTAGATTCATGTTTAATTAAATAACTGGGAGAAAGTATGTGTACACCAGGGGCTGGAAATCTTAGGGGCTGTCTTAGAATTCTGCCTACCACAAGGAAGGCATACTTCCCAACATATTCTATGAGTTCAGTATCACCCTGACCTTATATCAAAACCAGACAAAGAAATCCTAGCAAGTTATATCATGGATATCAACAAACTGATTCTAAAATGTATAATGGAGAGGAAAAAGATCTAGAATAGCCAAGTCAATACTGAAGGTAAAGAACAGAATTGGAGGACTGATGCTACCCGATTTCAAGGCTTACTATAAAGCTACAGTAATTAAGACAGTGTGGTATTGGCAAAAGAATAGACAAACAGATCAATAGAACAGAGGAGAGAGACCAGAAATAGACCCACATAAATGTAGTCAACTGATCTTTGACAAAGGAGCAAAGATAACAATGGAGCAAAGATAGTCTTTTTTTTT
>NW_020174574.1:104715-121030 GCF_003031525.2 Neophocaena asiaeorientalis asiaeorientalis | reverse complement strand
TTCTTTTTTTTTTTTTTTATTTTTTTTTTTTTATTTTTTTTTTTAAACATCTTTATTGGGGTATAATTGCTTTACAATGCAAAGATAGTCTTTTCAACAGGCTGTTGACACCTGTCAGGATGGTGATTATCAAAAACAACAGCAACAACAATGACAAAAGACAACAAGTGTTGGTGAGAATAGGGAGGAATTAGAACCCTTGCACACTGTTGGTGGAAATGCAAAATGGTGCAACTACTATGGAAAAATGGTATGGCAGGTTCACAAAAATTAAAAATAGAACTATCATAGGATCCAAGAATCCCACTTCTGGTTATTTATCTGAAAGAATTGAAATCAGTATCTCAAAGAGATATAAGCACTCCTATGTTCATTGTAGCACTATTCATAAAAGCCAAGATGTGTGAAAAGCCTAAATGTCCACTGACAGGTGAATGGATAAAGAAAACATGGTATATACATACAATGGAGGGACTTCCCTTGTGGTCCAGTGGGTAAGACTCCAAGCTCCTAATGCAGGGGGCCTGGGATTGATCCCTGGTCAGGGAACTAGATCCTGCATGCATGCCACAACTAAGAGTTCGCATGCCTCAGCCAAGATCCCACATGCCGCAGTGAAGATCCTGGCGTGCTGCAACTAAGACCTGGTGCAGCCTAAATAAATATAAATATTTTACATACAATGGAATACTATTGAGCCTTTAAAAAGAAGAAAACTGCAATATGCAACAACATGGATGAACTCTGAGGACATTATGCTAAATGAAATAAGCCAGTCACAGTAAGACAAATACTGCATGAATCTACTCATATGAGTTATCTTAAGTAGTCAAATTCATAGAATCAAGGAATGGAATGGTGGTTGTCAAGGGCTGGGGTGAGGGGGCAATGGAGAGTTACTAATCAATGGGCGTAAAGTTTCAGTCAAACAAGATGAATAATCTTTAGAGTGCTACTGTGCAACATTGTACCTATATAGTCAGCAATAATAATTTTTACACTTAAAAATTTGTTAATGGGGTAGATCTCATGTGCGGAACGCGGGCCTCTCACTGTTGTGGCCTCTCCCGTTGTGGAGCACAGGCTCCGGACGTGCAGGCTCAGCGGCCATGGCTCACGGGCCCAGCTGCTTCGTGGCATGTGGGATCTTCCCGGACCGGGGCACGAACCCGTGTCCCCTGCATCGGCAGGCAGACTCTCAACCACTGCGCCACCAGGGAAGCCCTGTTAAAGAGTTCTTATCACAATAAAATAAATTGTGCTGAAACAACTGGACATTCACATGCCAAAAAAGTAATCTAGACACAGAACTTACACCGTTCACAAAAATTAACTCAGACCCAAATGTAAAATGCAAAACTATAGAACTCCTAGAAGATACCATAGGAGAAAAATCTAGACGACTTTGGGTTTGGCAATGACTTTTTAGATAAAACAACAAATGCATGACCCATGTAAGAAAGAATTGACAAGCTGGACTTCATTAAAATTAAAAATTTCTGCTCTGTGAAAGACACTGTCAGGAGAATGAAAAAACCAGTTGCAAACTGGGAGAAAATATTTGAAAAAGAGATATCTGGTAAAGGACTGTTATCCCAACACCAAATGCTGGCTAAGATGCGGAGCAACAGGAACTCTCATTCATTGCTGGTGGGAATGGAAAATGGTACAACAACTTTGGAAGACAGTTTGGTAGTTTCTTACAAAGCTAAAGATACTCTTACCACATCATCTGGCAATCACACTCCTTGGTATTTACCCAAAGGGATTGAAAACTTATGTCCATACAAAAAACTGCACGTGGAAATTACCAAAACTTGGAAGCAACCAAGATGTCCTTCAGTGGGTGAATAGATTTATAAACTGTGGTACATCCAGATAACGAAATACTGTTCAGTGCTAAATAGAAATGAGCTATCAAGCCATGAAAAGATATGGAGGAACTTTAAATGTGTATTACTAAGTTAAAGAAGCTGATCTGAAAAGGTATGATTCCAACTATATGACATTCTGGAAAAGGCAAAACTATGGAGACAATAAAAAGATCAGTGGTTGCCAGGGGCTAGGGGGAAGGAGTGAGGGATAAAGAGGCAGAGCACAGAGGATTTTTAGAGAAGTGAAAATACTTTGTATGATACTATAATGGATACATGTCATTACATATTTGTCCAAACCCACAGAGTGTACACAGCATGAAGAGTGAACTCTAATGTAAGCTATGGACTTTGAGTGATTATGATGTGCTAATGTAGGTTCATCAATGGTAACAAATGTACCCCTCTGGTGCAGGATGTTGTTAATGGGGGAGGCTATGCATGTGTGGGGGCAGGGGGTATATGGGAAATCTCTGTACCTTCCTCTCAATTTTGCTATGAATCTAAAATTGTTCTAAAAATAAAAAAAAAATCAAAGAAAACTACAGATCAATATCCCTCATAAACATAGATACACAAATGAATGGATAAAAAAAGATGTGGTATATATATTTACAATGGAATACTACTCAGCCTTAAAAAAGAATGAAATCTTGCCATTTGTGACAACATGGATTATGCTAAGTGAAATAAGTCAGAAAGAGAAAGACATATACTGTATGATTTCACTCATATGTGGAATATTTAAAAAAAACAAAATAAATGAACAAACAAAACAAGAACAAACTCATAGATACAGAGAACAGATTGGTGGTTACCAGAGGGGAACAGGTGTGGGGAGAGGGAGAAATGGGTAATGGGGGTCAATTGTATGGTGATGGATAGAACCTAGACTTTTGGTGGTGAGCATGCTCTAGGGTATACAGAAGTCAAATTGTAATGTTGTACACGTGAAAATTACATAATGTTATAAACCAATGTTACTTCAGAAAAAAAGAGAGGAGTAGACAGTTGTGGGGATCCTTTCACAATGTATATAGATATAAAATCATCATATTGTACACTTTAAATACATTACAATTTTATTTGTCAATTATACCTCAATAAAGCTGAAAAAACCCCCACAGATACATGAGTTTTTAAGAAAATTCGAGCAAATCAAATCCAACACAATATATGAAAAAGATAATACATAATGACGAAGTGGGTTTTAATCCCAGGAATACAAGGTTAGCTTAGCACTTGAAAACCAACCAATGTAATTCACCATATTAATGAACTAATAAAGAAAAACCATATGATCGTCTTGATTGATGCCAGTAAAGCATTTGACAAAATCCAACATCCATTTCTGATAAAATAAAATAAAAAAGAAGCAATAAACAATCTCTTAGAAATTTAGGAATTTGGGGGCTGCTTTAATCTGATAAAGGGCACCTACATAAAAACTACTACTAATTTCCTTTCTCCTGGTGTGACTATGAGGGTTAAATGAGATACATTTGTAAAGCACTTAGAACAGGGCCTGGCAGTAAAAACATACCACGAAGTGTTAGCTGTTGTCATCATCATCTTTATCACCATCAGCCTCGTCTTTGCTACCACTTCCAGCATCCCTTGACAGGTGGGTGTAGCCCTTTGGGGTTATGGGGTAACTATTATTATCATTATTATTATTATTATTTCTGGCCACACCGCATGGCTTACAGGATCTTAGTTCCCTGACCAGGGATTAAACTTGGGGCCACGGCAGTGAAAGTGCTGAGTCCTAACCACTGGACCATCAGGGAACTCCCTCATTCTTTTTTTTTAATTGAAATATAGTTGATTTACAATGTGTTAATTTCTGCTGTACAGCAAAGTGATTCAGTTTTATATATATATTTTCTTTTTTTAATATTCTTTTCCATCATGGTTTATCACGGAATATTGAATATAGTTCTCTAGGCTGTACAGTAGGACCTTGTTTATCCATTCTATATATAATAGTTTGCATCTGCTAATCCCAAACTCCCAATCCATCCCCCCCACCTTGGCAACCACAAGTCTGTTCTCTATGTCTGTAAGCCTGTTTCTGTTTCATAGATAAGTTCATTTGTGTCATATTTTAGATTCCACATATAAGTAATATCATATGGATGGGATGCTTTAATCCTTCCTTCCTTCCTCTCCTCCTCCCTCCCTCCCTCCCTTCTTTCCTTCCTTCCCTCCTTCCCTCCTTCCCTTCCTGATGCCCCCTTTCCTGGTTCTGGCCCAGGCCACGGGGCCAGGCCCTCAGGCTGCTCTCCCACTAGGTGGTATGTTGTTTAATTTTAATTTTATACTGTATTGGAGTATAGTTGATTAATAGTGTTGTGTTAGTTTCAGGTGTACAGCAAAGTGATTCAGTTATACATATTCATGCATATATATTTTTTTCAAATTTTTCCCATTTAGGTTATTACAGAATATTGAGCAGAGTTCCTTGTGTTATACAGTAGGTCCTTGTAGGTTAGGCTGCGGGATCTTAGTTCCCTGACCAGGGATCGAACCTGGGCCCCTGCAGTGAGAGCACCAAGTCTTAACCACTGGACCGCCAGGGAATTCCCTAGGCTGTTTTTTTTTTTTAAGTTTTATTTATTATTTACTTTAATTTATTTATTTTTGGCTGCATCGGGTCTTAGTTGCAGCATGTGGGATTTTCTTTGAGGCATGCGGGGTCTTTCATTGGGGCACAGGGCTCTTCATTGTGGAGTGCAGGCTTCTCTCTAGTGACATGCAGGTTGTCTCTCTCTAGTTGTGGTGTGCAGGCTCCAGGGTGCGTGGGCTCTGTAGTTTGCGGCACGCAGCCTCTAGTTGAGGTGTGTGCTCAGTAGTTGTGGCCTGTGGGCTTAGTTGCCCCGTGGCATGTGGGATCTTAGTTCCCCGACCAGGGATCGAACCCGCATCCCTTGCATTGCAAGGCGGATTCTTTACCACTGGACCACCAGGGAAGTCCCAAAGCTGCTTATTTATTTATTTATATATTTTTAACATCCTTATTGGAGTATAATTGCTTTACAATGGTGTGTTCGTTTCTGCTTTATAACAAAGTGAATCAGCTGTACATATGCATATATTCTCATATCTCTTCCCTCTTGCGTCTCCCTCCCACCTTCCCTATCCCACCCCTCTAGGTGGTCAGAAAGCACCGAGCTGATCTCCCTGTGCTATGTGGTTGCTTCCCACTAGCTATCTATTTTACATTTGGTAGTGTATATAAGTCCATGCCACTCTCTCACTTCGTCCCACCTTACCCTTCCCTCTCCCCGTATCCTCAAGTCAATTCTCAACGTCTGCATCTTTATTCCTGTCCTGCCCCTAGGTTAGTCTGCATTGGCAGGAGGACTCTCAACCACTGCGCCACCAGGGAAGACCCCAGCACCACTTATTGAAGAGGCTGTCTTTTCTCCGTTGTATATTCTTGACGAGGCTGTTTATTTTTAATTGTGGAAATACATGCTCACCATGAAAAAGACAGCAAAAATGCTGCTACTGCCTCCGCCAGTGCCGCCACCATCACCACAGTAATAATAATATAGATAGGGAATTCCCTGGTGGTCCAGTGGTTAGGACCCTGAGCTCTCACTGCTGAGGGCCCAGGTTCAATCCCTGGTCAGGAACTAAAATACATTACAAAATGACCATCATGTTCAGTCTAGTTACCATCTGTCACTATACAAAGTTATTACAGTATTACTGACTATATTCCCTATGCTGTATGTTAGTTTCCTGTGACTTATTTTTCTAGGTTGAAGTTTGTATCTCTTAATCCCCTTCACCTATTTCGCCCAACCCCCACTCCCACCCCCCTTCCCTCTGGCAACCACCAGTTTGCTCTCTGTTATCTGTAAGTCTGTTTCTGTTTTTTGTTTTCCTATTTTTTGACCACGCTGTGAGGCATGCAGGATCTTAGTTCCCCGACCAGGGATCGAACCTGTGCCCCCTGCAGTGGAAGCATGGTGTCTTAACCGCTGGACCACCAGAGAAGTCCCTGTTTCTGTTTTGTTTTGCTTGTCTGTTTTGTTTTTGAGATTCTACATATAAGTGAAATCACACGATATTTGCCTTTCTCTCTGATTTATTTCACTTAGCACAATACCCTCTAGGTCCATCCATGTTGCTGCAAATGGTGTTATTTCGTTCTTTTTTATGGCTGAGTAATATTCCATTGTATACATGTACTACATCTTCTTTATCCATTCATCTGTTGATGGACATTTAGGTTTCTTCCTTGTCCTGGCTATTGTAAATAGTGCTGAAATGAACACTGGGGTGCATGTATCCTTTTGAATTATAGTTTTCTCTGGGTACATGCCCAGTAGTGGGATTGCTGGGTTATATGGTAGTTCTATTTTTAGTTTTTTAAGGAACCTCCATACTGTTCTCTATGGTAGCTGTATCAATTTACATTCCCACCAACAGTGCAAGAAGGTTCCCTTTTCTCCACACCCTCTCCAGCATTTACTGTTTGTAGATTTAAACAAAATATTTTTGTTTATTTATTTTTGGCTGCATCAGGTCTTAGTTGCGGCACACAGGATCTTCGTTGAGGCATGTGGGATCTTTTGTTGCAGTGCGTGGGCTTCTCTCTAGTTGCGGCATACAGGTTTTCTCTTCTCTAGTTGTGGTGTGCGGGCTCCAGAGCGCGTGGGCTCTGTAGTTTGTGGCACGCAGGCTCTCTAGTTGAGGCTCACGAGCTCAGTAGTTGTGGTGGGTGGGCTTAGTAGCCACGAGGCATGTGGGATCTTAGTTCCCTGAACAGGGATTGAACCCGCATCCCCTGCATTGCAAGGTAGATTCTTTACCACTGGACCACCAGGGAAGTCTCTGTTTGTAGAATTTTTATTATTTATATTAATAAATTTATTTATTTATTTACTTTTGGCTGCGTTGGGTCTTCGTTGCTGCGTGCAGGCTTTCTCTTATTGCGGTGAGTGGGGGCTACTCTTTGTTGTGGTGTGCAGGCTTCTCATTGTGGTGGCTTCTCTTGTGGAGTTCGGGCTCTAGGCACGTGGGCTTCAGTAGTTGTGGCACACAGGCTCAGTAGTTGTGGCTCGCGGGCTCTAGAGCGCAGGCTCAGTAGTTGTGGCTCACAGGCTTCATTGCTCCACGGCATGTGGGATCTTCCCAGAGCAGGGATCGAACCCGTGTCTCCTGCATTGGCTGGCAGATTCTTAACCAGTGAGCCACCAAGGGAAGTTCCTGTAGATTTTTTAATGATGGCCATTCTGACCGGTGTTAGGTGATACCTCATTGTAGTTTTGATTTGCATTTCTATAATAGTGATGTTGAGCATCTTTTCATGTGTTTGTTGGCCATCTGTCATTTGTGTTTCTTCTTTTCTGAATTGCCTTTTCATGTCCTTGGATGTTTTTCTGTTGGGGAGTTTGTCTCTGAGTGATTTGTAAATAAAAATATATATATACAGTAAGTATTAACCCATTGCCTGTTAGAGATGTATTTTTTCCTAGATTGCCGTTGCTTTTTAAGTCTTCTCGTGGTGTTGCCAATGTTTTAGTAGTCAAATATATCAGTCTTTCCATTATAATGTCTTTTGTAGTTTTTAGTGTTAGATTTTCCATATCCCAGATCACTTGTTATTTGCCCCCAAAATTAAGTTCACGTTTTTCACACTTGAATCTTCCATTTGGAATTTATTTAGTGTGAATTGCAGAGCAAACTTTCTATTTCTCCCCCTTCCAATACTTAGGCAAGTTTCCCAAACTTAACATTGACAAAGCTATTCCTTCCCCAACTGGCTCTTGGTGCTTCATTTTCTCTTTACAGTAGACCATAGCACACTGAATAGTCATGGCTTGAAGCCATTCTCTGTCAGGTCTGCTCATTTCAGCTTCCACCTTGCTTAGCATGTCTGTTTTCCAAAGTCTCAAGGCCAGCTATACTTGCAAATGAAGACAGTAAGCCTGTTCATTTATTTGCCTCTTTTTATGCTTCTCACACTTGTTTTGCAGCATCCTTCTTCACATGGATCCCAAACACTGCTTCTTAAGATTATTCCTAGGTATTTTATGTTACTGTTGTGAAGGGAATCTATTTCCTGTTGTTTTCTAACTGGTCATTGCTTGTATTTCAGAAAATGTTTAATCCTGCTACCCCTGCCTATCGAGTCTTTGTGTATCCATTGCTCCCTGAACTTTCCCAACACCTAACCCCTTCCCTTCAGTGAGTTTTTGGAAAGCAGTGACTTCTGTGTTGTCAGTACATGGTAAGCACTCAGTAAAAATGTTTATGTTGGGTAATAATTGTTTCTCCAGGCAAGACATATTATGTTTCATAAGTATAGAGCCATACATCCCAGTTTATCTGGGTTTGTTTGCACTTGTGGCCCAGCATAATTTTTTTTTTTTTGGTGGCCGTGCCATGTGGCATGTAGGAATCTTAGTTCCCTGACCAGGGATTGAACCCGCGCCCCCCCAGCAATGGAAGCATGGAGTACTAACCACTGGACCACCAGGGAAGTCCCACAGCATAATTAATAACACCCTTTTTATTTTAAAATTTGCCCAACTTTGGATGATAAGTTATATGGTCACCCTAATTATAAAAAAAGGGGACTATTTTAATAAGGAGATAACCAGTAGTAATTGTAACACACACATCAGTGGAGGGAATTATTAGGGGGCAAAAAGAGACATGTTTAATCATATCATGAAAGCCGCTATTAATTAGCCTTCACGTAGAATTAGGCCTGTTATTGACTTCCCTGATACCTGCCTCAAATTCATTTGGAACTATTAAATTGTCCATCTCAAAAAGCTTACTTTGAAATACCTCAGGTGTAGAAAAGTTATAAAGTATTATAGTATTACAAGAAATACTTATGTACCCAGCACCACCCAGCTTAAGAAATAAAACATTTAATTTAAGCCCTCTGGGTAATGTACCTCTTCCCAACTGCATCCCCTTTTGTCCCCCATAGCTCATCCTGAACATCATGCAGTACTGTCATACTCATGCATGGGCTTCCATACTCTTCATACATGTGGTTTTTCATGTTCTTGGTACACATGTATGTAGTATTGTTTTGCAATTTTTAAACAGGCAGGTCTCACACATTTTTGCTTATCTTTGAGATTGTGTATGTTGACATATGCAATGGATATTTTTACTATTGTATAGGATTTCTTTATATTAATTTATCAGATTATACTTGTTGGACAATAAATGTTTACACGAATGTTTTGTTCATTATAACCAGACCTCTTGCTGGACTCACTTAAGCTCTAATAACTTTTGATTCTCTTGGTTTAGCAAAATAGTTTCTCTTCAACAGCTATACCTTGTTTCCTGCTTTATGGAAATGGCTAGAACTTGCAGAACAGTGTTAATTGACCACTTTATGCTTGCAGTGTGATGTTGACTGTTGGTCTGATGCTACCTTATCAAGGTAGTATCTTTACAAGTTACCAGGAATAGTTACTGTTGGCAAATGCCTTGCATCTACTGTCAAAAGGTTTTTCTCTTTTGACATTGAGGTGATGAATATCCCATAGGCAAATCATACCTAGTCACATTAGGTTTTTGTGGTACGCCATTGAGTTAGATTCATTTATTTCCTTCAGGATTACTCCATCTGTACTCCGAACTTCCACACCCGACTCCCAACCCTTGCACCCCTTTCAAATTTAAATGGTCAGAGCTTTATTCTACTTTGATTTCTCAAAGAACCAGTTCTTAAGTGTACTGATCAATTCTACTATATTTCTGCTTATTTGTTCCTTTTATTTTAAAGCCCTGGTGGACTCCCAGCCTCATCTCAGGCCACTATCCTTTGCTCAAGCCTTGCCCTATCAACTGGACTCTTGCTGCATTGAGCTAGATTACCCTGTTCTTCTTAATCTTCACTCTCACACAGACTTATGATTCAACCCAAATGCCACTGACAATAGAAAGCCTTTCCTGATCTCCCAGGCTAGACCAGGTACTTGTGCTGGGCACCCAGATCCCCTTCAGAACTGATCTGTCTCCACCCCTTGACTAGAAGCTCAATAGGACGGACAGGGTTGATTCATCTGTCTTCTCAGTGGTCAGGAGGGCCAGGAACAAACAAGTGTGAACATTAGAAGAAAAAAAAAAAGATTAGCTGCCATTTGCATCAGGACAAAGGGATCAGGTTAAGGACAGACACACCACTGCTTTCCTAGATTCACACTTTGGGACATGGTCAAGGGGAAAAGAGAAGTAGAGCCTTGGAGAATGAGAAAAACCACACAAAGCAAGTACCACTTGAGGTTATTTTTCTAACTGAACTTTTATTACTTTTTTCTTTGAAGGCTGGAACCATCAAAGTCCTTAGATCAACTTTAAGTGTTGGATGGAGTAAAAAAAAACCACAAAAGACTGTTGGGCGATCTGTGAACAGACTGGCAAACAAGCAGATGACAAAACAAAACCAAAAAGGATGGAAAGACTGTTCTGGGGAACTAGTCAAATTATTTGCTTATGAAAATGTTAGAAATAAACTAAAACATCAATAAATGAAATCAAAATTTTAAACTGAGCTCCAGGCTTGAAACTGTTATAAAGGCTCAGGAAATAGAAACTTCGGTTGGGTTGAGTGAATTCTCTTACAACCTGCTGGTTTGTTCCCCTAGAGCAAGGCGATGCTTTGTCCTTGGCTGCAATCTCTAACACCATCACCACCCCCAAGTGCAGATCCCATTCTGAAAAAGATCCCCCCAGTTCCTGATGATTCTGAAGGAGGAGGATGCACCCATGTGGTGACAGAGATGGCTTTCTGGAGAGTCCACTGGATTTCTTCTCCAGCCATCTAACATGTGCTCAAGAGGTGTTTATTTCTTTTTAAACTTGAAAAAAACTCCATTGTGAAAAGTGAGTTATGAAGAGTGCTCTTTATTTGAAACCTCCACAACACAGACGCCAATCTTGTCTCGCATTGAATCATTAGCTGTGCACATCAACACATTCCAAGCACAAATTAAGAAATGCAAACAGAACAAAAAAATATATATATATATAATTTTTTCCCCTATCCAAAGGTTTCAAGTCTCAATGCAGCAAATCCTTCTGAACACAGAATCTG
Source organism: Neophocaena asiaeorientalis asiaeorientalis (assembly GCF_003031525.2). Taxonomy (NCBI): domain Eukaryota; kingdom Metazoa; phylum Chordata; class Mammalia; order Artiodactyla; family Phocoenidae; genus Neophocaena; species Neophocaena asiaeorientalis. The sequence goes on along the minus strand of NW_020174574.1, from coordinate 110,071 downwards.
AGGAGCACACTGTTCAAACAGTTGGGACAAACGGGTCCCTGTAAAGGCTATTGCCTTTTCAATACATGGGTGAGGGATCCTGGACGGCATGGAACGGGGAGAGGAGGTGAGGAAAAGGGAGCGGGGAGAGAGAATGAGCAGGAAAGGGGGAACGGGTATGCGCTGGGGAAGATGGGGCAGCTGGGACACACACATGGTGAGTTGGTGGATTTTCACTTATTGGTATTTGACATTTTCTTTCTGGTTCTTTTTTGTTTTCATTATTTCATTCCCCCCCCTTCCCAGGTCCAACAATGGTAGAAAAACCCCACAGTGGTGGGCGGGGCCTTATTAGGCCAGCCCAAAGCCTTCAGAGCACTCCTGGATGGCCAATAGTAGCATGTGGCGGAGCTTCTCAAAGCTCTCATAGGCAGGCAGGTCCAGCTGATTAAAACTAGGGAAAGAAGAAAGATCAATTCATGACAAAAGATGATAACCAAATCCGTGTTCCCATGGTGCCCACTTGACTTCTGCTTGTAGACTCCCAATCCTGTCCTAGCCTTGTCTGCCCTCCTCTAATCTGGCCCCAATACTGGCCACCAGGCACCTAAAACATAATCTGACCCTGTCACTCCTCCTTAAAACACCACGGCCCTACATGAAAGCTCCAAGGAGGCATTCAGGGTCACTGGTCACCCCTGCCGAGTTCTTTAGCATTCTGCTCCCTGCAACTCCTTGCTCTGGCTACGTTGAGCCCTGGAATACACCTTGTTCTCACATGGCAGTGTTCACCTGCAATGTCACCCCAGCCCCACTGTGAGTCTGGGCCAGCTTCTCATCTCAAATATCATCTTCTCCACAAAACCCACCAAATTGTGAGTTACCCCAGGTCCAGGGTACCCGGGGCCAGATTTGCGCTCCTGACCACGGGTAGGGGCCTAGAAGTAGCAAATATGCAAATTCAATCTAAATGCTGAAAAGGAGAACAAACCCTTCCTCTTACCACGTGTGAGCTGAAGGCAGGCGGTCTGTGGACCTGTCATCTCGATGGATCTGAAACTTCTGAATGCCATTCATGCCTTCAAGGGCAGCAAAACCTTGCAGGGGCACCTTGGAAGTACCCGTGACAAACTGGAGGAACTTGGCACGGTCAGCTTGATCGAAAGAACGCAATGCTCTCCAGAACCACTGGATCTATAGGAATGAACATAAGAAGCCAGTGTTAGGTAGAGTTCTTCGAAGAAAGGGGGATGGGATTTGGAATATTAGGCAAGTCCCTTCTGTGAGACAGGTTTCAGTTCCTCCATTCACAAGATGAGCAAGGAGATCACCTGAAAACTGAAACTCCAGAAGAGTGAAGAGTTAGGTACAGGTAAGCTGTCACTCAAAACTCCCTTCCCCTAAGAGTACTGGTTTATTTGGTGTCATATAAACTAACACTGCTTAAGGATACAGGAAGGGATGCCAGCAGCAGCTCACCTGAATAGAGTTGGACTGGTACTTGTGGTATTCAGTGTTGGATTTCAAATCGTCAATGTCGATTGTGGGCAGTCCTGATATGAGCAGCTCTAACTCCTGCTCAGTGAAGATGGAAATGAGGCGCTTTGGAATGATCTCATAGAAACCTTCTAAGAAAGCTGCCAGCTGTTTGCGGATGGCTCCTGGGGAGAGAACCAACAAGCCACGTGGCATCTGAACTCATACAACTGTTAGAGGTCAGAGATCCCCAATCTGGCAGGATGCTGACTGATCTGCCTACCTCACCTACCACTCTGTTTCTAGGCCCCCACATGAGGGTGGATGAAGGGAAATATTTTTTGGTCAGGTTTTTGGACTCCTTTTATGCAAGGCATTTGTGGCTGGCATAGGGGAAGAGAAGAAACAATGTCTGTGAAATGAGTGAGGCCTGACCTTGCCCCATACTGAGCAACTAGGGGGTCTAACGGACATTTCCCCTACCTGTCATTCTCATCTGGCACACCAGGTGTACATACTCCTTCTTATTCTCCTCTGTTACCAAGATGTTGGCCCCATTGGGTTTGAGGTCACGAACTTCACACACTCCAAACTCTTGGACCTAGAATACCCAAAACCAATAATATGAATCAGGCTTGGTCTAGGATGGAACTTACATAGATACCTGGAAACACACCCTAAACTCTTTGCTGAATCCTGGGCAAGGAGATGAAGCAAGGTCATAAAAAACAGTGACTTTTCTCATGAGCTCATAAATCCCTAATAGGGAAAGGCCAAGGGTTTGGTCCTAAAACATACGGAAACTATCAATAGTAAAAGGGAAAAGGGCATGGATAACATACATAATGTAACACAACAGAATCTTTATGGAAAGCAATTTGGGCGAAGAGTAACCTTGAAATTTGTTTTTCATTTATGTCTATTTGTACAATTTTTCTAGAGTGAACTGACTTTGGGAATGAAGAATAATGTACTAGAGCATTTTTTCAAAATATAGAGGAAACTAGGAAACAGCCTGGATTGTTTTACAAATTCTGGTTTTTCTGTTTGTGCCATCTCATGCAAATACCCACTGTTCTCTGCCAGATGGGGAACGGGGAATGTGACTTAAGACATCAAGATGCTTCCTTAGAAGCATTAGAGGCTATCCAATGCCAGTTCAAGGACAACCCCATAATGGGTTTCCTAGACTAGCTGGGATGTGCTATGGTCAGGATCTCCTGACCTACCTCAGTGCTGAAGGTGAGGTCGTAGCCTAGTGTGGAGACATCATTTTCCAGCAGATAAACCAGGCCCTGGTAGAAGTGGTAATCTTCGCTCTCCATGTCTGTATATCTAGATAAACAAAATTAGGGCCATGGGTTGGGGTGGAGGACAGGCAGCCTAGTGATGGGACACAAGAAAAGGGACCAGATTTCCAGGACTGAAGACAGTCCCAGGTTTGTGCCACATCCTCACCTGACAGACTTGCCCAAGATGTGTTTGTAGAAGGACCGAGTAAAGTAGCACTCCAGGAGGCGGTTGTCATATACAGCTTTGGCCACGATGCGTCCGACAAACTTGAAGTAGCTAAGGTGGTTGGGGTTGCAGTGGGAAGATGGATTGATGGTGTATGTGACCCGATCACCAGGTGAGGTACGGAACAAGGCATACATAGGGTTAAACATCTCCCGAGAGATGATCATATACCACTCCCGCAGGAGCCCTCCAGCATCTTGCCCTTCTTCTCCTTCAAACACTATATACCTGTATAAGAGAGCAGAAACAGGGATGTGCAGAAAGCCCAGGACAAATCCATTCTTTTGCACAGCATGACCTGAGTGAGCGATTGTGAAGGAGTAGCTGGGGAGTGCAGGGTCAGAGGACAGCGGTAAATGCAGAGTGCCAGGAGAGCCCAGAGGAGTGGTGGGGATCTGGGACAAAAAAAGGGCATCACTGATGGAAGAGATGTCCCGAAGTATCAGTAAAGCCTCACCCATATTCCAGAAAACAATAATAGGAAAGGTATAAAGGCCTAATAAGAAAGCAGGGAGGAATCATCAAGTGGCATCAAAGAGAGCTGAGCTCAGAGTCCGACGTCTATAAGGATTTGGTGGTGGAGGAGTAGGGTTCAGTCTGTCTTGGAAGCCTCTCTGACTTCCTGTGTGACTACATGGATAGTGAGTCCATGCCATAAGGGAAGGGAGGAATCAAGTTCCTGAGTTCAGGAGGATCAAACTACATCAATAGATCTATCATCTCAATGGCTCCCATGACACGTGGTACTGCAAACTGCCAATCTCCTCTAGGTGGCGCCAGAATCACTAGTAAGGGATTACCAATTTGGTGGGGAGCCACTCTTGCAACTATGGTCTCCCTAAACCCAGGGTACCATTTGCTCAGCAAGGTTCCTGTTCCTAGTGCAACAATGGAGGAAGCTCTCTTTGCGAAGCCATCAGGTGTACCTTTGTAAATGCGAAAGACTCTCCGGTCTGTATAGGAATTGTTGGATAGCTCAGCCCAAGGGCCAGATGGCCAGCAGAAGGCCAGTCTCATGAGACTGGGTGGAGAAGACGGGTGACAGTTCAGTGAGATAATCTAAGCTGGATTCCTCTTAGGAATTCCTACTGGGGAGGGCAGCACCTCCCTAAGTTCCCCTGCACATTTGGGCCCCAAGTAAGCCTTCACTACCACGTAGGGAGGGTCCCAACCCTCCCATCCTATTTATTCTCTGCTCTGGGCTCTTACAATCGATTCTTCATTTCTTCAGGGGATTTCCGGTGCAGCTCACGATAGGAGTCTTCAAACACATGGTCACGGCGGACGTGCACAGCCATGTCTTCTTTCCGGAGCCCCTCGTCCAAACGCTCCAGCTCTTGGCGGAAATATCTTGGGAGGTAGGAAAGGAAAGAAAGTAAGATTAGGGGTGGCAGAGTAAACTTTTGTTTGCCTGATTAGGATGAAGATCCGCAGTGATGTTCCCCTCATCCTCCAGACACTTTGATCCCTCCAGTGTTTGGGAGAGGCAGGTCATTCACTACCAACTCTAAATTTTTCCCATCTCCATCAAATAGGGGCCCACAGACATTATGGCATGGAATTTCTGCAATAAGCAGGTGCACAGGTGCATGTGTAGGTGCACAGGAAGGAAGAGAAGAGTAAAAAATGACAGGAGTGTTGTGGAGGCTCACCCCCCCACGAGCCCTGCTGTGGCTACCTACACCTCCTGTATTACCCCAAAGGAAGGACCGGGACTTTAGAAATCATGTGATTAAACAAAGGCTTGCATTTCTCTGATGAAGAATGCAGACTGGGTTGGAGAAGGCCAAGGAGTATTTAGGTACAATGATTGTCCGTGGCACAGATGAGTCTCTCCCCGCCCCCCGACCCCCCAGCACCATTCTAAGGGCTGCCACCAAGGGAAACTTCTTTCCCTGAAAACATCATCCCAGGAGAAATTTTGGCTCCTCTCTGGGAGAGGAGATACCATTTAGAGAGTTCCCATCCCCCCAACACCAGGGCACATACTTGCGCTTGACATCAAAGTCGAGGACACGAATGTAGTCTACCAGGACAGCAAAAGGCCCATCAGCGAGGTGGGTGGTGGACTGCCGTAGGATCTGGTTTAACACAGTGCGATGAGTCTCTGGGGGGAGAAAGGACAGCAGGAATCAGCACATCATGGGTCTCAGAAGAATGAATGAAAGCCAACCAGCCAGCAACTCTCTCTTCCTTGTTTCAGGGGAAAAAAACGTAGTGTGGCACACAAGGACTTCCAGACCCAGTCCCTACCTCACTAGCCTCACTTTCCCACACACACACACACACACACACACACACACACACACACACACACACACACACACTCACTCTCTCTCTCTCTCTCTCTCTCTCTGCAAAAAAGCAAAGCACAATATGTATA
>NW_020174574.1:101795-104474 GCF_003031525.2 Neophocaena asiaeorientalis asiaeorientalis | reverse complement strand
CTGGAAATCAGCTAAAAACAAAATGTATGAATTGACCCTGTAAAAAAAATGTAGCCTTCTACATTTGGGGGCCTAAGAGTTCCCTGTACCTGCAAAGCGAAGAAACTTCTGTGTGTCAGGGGGCAGGCTTGATGAGATGTGCATAGACGAGGGCTCCCGGGAGAAGAATGGGTCAAGGGAGGAAGGAGTGGCTGGGGTTAAGGGGGCAGGGGAGAGTGGAGGAGGCTCGTCCTTGATGTGTGCCAGCTGGCTCTCACGGGTGTCTCGGACAGGAGGCTTGCTCTCCCGCTCTGTGGCATGGACCAGAAAGAAGGCCTCGACGGCAGGCTGTAGTACTGGGGGTAGGAACGATAGGATAGTGACAATTTACTTTATAAACTTCAACATATAAACCTCTTCCCCCCCTCATAATAAAATTTCAAAAGTACTACGTGAAAAAGTAATGAAAACTTGCAGGAGAAATATAATGGTGCCACAGAGGAAGTCAGAGCTTCCAGAGAAAAATGGGATAGGCAACCAGTTATAAAGATTCCCCCGGTCTAAAAAGTAAAAGATACCAGCTACCAAAAGAGAAGGCTAGTCTTTTTTCTGACAATGAAGTCAGAGAAAAAAAATCCTCTTCTTTAAACTCCTATTACGGAGATCCGACGGAGAGGAGTAATCTGGAAGGAAGAAAATTAAGCTGGCAGAAAGGGCCCCAGAGCAGATCAGCGGACCTGGGCCCTCCCTCAGGCCACAACTCACCTAGCACCGCATGCTGGTCATGGGATTCCTCCAGTTCCTTTAGGCACTCTCCCAGCATGTCCCACAGCTCATCTAAGCTCAGTTGCTCGCTGAGCAGGGGTAACTCAGGTGGCCTCTCCTCCTTCTCCTTCTCCCCCTGTGGAGTTCCATCTGAGCCTAGTGGGCACAGAGAGGAGAGACTAGGAAGCCCCTGAGGCTTTTCCTTCATTCAGACCAAATGCACAGGCCATTAGACAGATCAAGTAAATTGGTCCACTGGCCACTGAGTAATTGAGTGACATCTGAAAGCAAGCTCTAGTCCTATACTGGATGGCATTTAAACTTAAACTGAATAAAATTAATACAAGAAAAAGTTTGTCTAGTTGCACTAGACACTTTTCAAGTGCTCAATAGCTACATGTAGCTAACAGCTACTGCAGGAAAATTCTACCAGACAGCATTGGTCTTCTCATTGCCTTACTAGCTCCCAGAAAACCTATGGATTATTAAATGATTTAATATATTTTAAAAACTGGATGTCCTATGACAACACTATCCCACAGGAATGTGTTAAAAGGGTGCCAAAAAGCATTCTATATGAAATTAACCTTGAGAAATGCTGCTAATAATAGCATCCACTGTGTGCCAGGTACTGCTCTAAATGCTATATATACACGTGTTAACTCAATCCTAACTATGAATATCCCAATTTTAAATGAGGAAACAGAGAGGTTTGCCTCAGGTCCCAGAGATAGTAAATGGGGAGACAAGACTCAAACGTATGCTGTCTCCACACAGTATCATCATAGTTTCTTGTTTCTTTACTACAGAAATTGCAGTGTGTGCTATGATTCTCCAATGAGGACCAGGTGGTGATGGTTAGTGATCTTAGTTGATTGGTACGGGCCTATCAACATACAGAAACCAGGGTTCACTTGAACAAACTGGAAAACACTGAGCTCAACATACAGAAACCAGGGTTCACTTGAACAAACTGGAAAACACTGAGCTCATGTATGTTGGAAGGAGGGGATCCAGCAGCCATTCCATGAAGACTGGTTCTCCCTTTTGTTGGGCTGGAAATGGGAAGTAGTACTGACCAATGGACTGAGTATCTTGAGCACTGGGAGATGGCTGGTCCACATCCATGGGTGATTCCTCCCTTCGGACAGATGCCTCTGACTGGCTTGACTCCGACTGGATAAAAGGGAGACAAAGTCACATAAAGGGTGCAACTCTGCTTTCCTCAGGGACAGGCGAGAGGCTGTCCTACAATCTCTCACATATCATAAGCTTGGAAAGAAGCCTCCCATGTCTTCCCATATGGAAAGAAGTTTCCTTAGGTAGCTCTCCAGGACAAAAGAATGGCCTTCCCACCTCCTTTGCTGTCCTCCACCCTGAGCTAGCAAGCTTTTGCAAAGAGCTCCCTGGATGCCCCATTTGCCTCCACTCTATTCCAGGCCTGTGTCCAGTCAGGCACCATCCTCCTGGACTTCAAGACTTCTAGGGACAGTTTACACACGTATATATACCTATATGTAAAACTCAGATGGGCAGAAGGTAGGTTTACTCTTTGTTCCTTTTTGCTCACAAAAGGGGAAATAACGGCAATGAATTAGTGCAATCTTTGATGGGTGGGATTGGCTTTTTAAAAAAGCCAACATCTGTCCTATCAGGTGTGGGAAAGAGACTGGGCAGAAAACATACTCCAGAATAATAGTTCTCTATCCCTTTCTACCCTGCCGGAGCTCAGCCCTTAAATTCTAGGCTGTTCCCAGCATGCTCAATGAAATCACACTGTATAATAGTAATTACAGACAAAGAAAAAATAGGCCTCAAGATATCCTTATTTCCCGGATCTTGGGAAGGCAACTTGCATGTTGTTACAAGGACAGGAAAACAATGAGTGCCACAGCATATATACATGATGCCAGGCTTTCCCTACAGCCACTCTGT